>NW_015151601.1:94056-119056 GCF_000732505.1 Cyprinodon variegatus
CATTGAACAGCGCTGACGACCCGGTGAGTAGCATATGTTAAAAAAAGAACGTTTAAGGTTGTTTTAAGGACATTATCGGACATGCACTATGGAAGCCATTCTGAAGCAGCCAGGGGGGGATTCTGCATGAGCCAAATAGCAGAGACAGGACCAATTGTTAAAATTTTGGTGTCGATCATTCGATTTCATCCTGGACACTACAGAAAATGGGCTAAAAGTGTTAAAAAACGGAATTTTCCTTTAAGCATCCTCATGGTTCGATGCTGTAGCGCATGTATTGTTTACAGGTCCAACTACAGAGAACCAATATGGCGGCTGGTGACTACTAACGGCTAATCAGCAATCCAGTGAATAAATAGAGATCAGTGAGTATGCCTCATGATCTGCTTGATTCTAAGTGTTACTGCATCCAAAAAAGGGGAATCTGTTAGTGTGCTTCTTCAGAGATTATAGCTGTTATTAAAACCTTTTCAAATAGGAAAGACATTAGCATTGATTTGGTTGATTTTACATTTGTTGGATTGTCATAATAAATGTTAAGAAAATGTGTCTGTCTCTCACCACTATTTGAACACTCCTGAACTCTCCTGGGAAGGGTAGAGTGTCTCCATCCACCCAAAATGGAAGTTTATCATTGTTACTGATGTCTTCTGGGAGCCCAGGAAGAAGTATCTTGCTGATTGTTACTGGGTCAAACAACACAGCCTTTCCCTCTTCAAAGACGCAAGGCAGGAGTCTCATTTCTAGAGCTGCAGAACCAGAATATCACAACAGTGAATGTAGAGTTCTGTGGGATTTTAAACAGTAGGCAAGTTTCCACACAAAAATTCTCTGAATCTGACAAATGCACAGAAGCTTTATATTTATATACTCTCAAAAAATAGAAAATGTGTACTGGAAAAAAATCAGAATCTAGATAAGTATTTTTTTCTTAAAATAAGTGCATTTGTTCTTGGATTAAGGAGGTAAGAGAGACATTTTGCAAATGGAACAAGACAATTACCCTTAAAATAAGAAAACACAATTGCATTGACTTATTTCAAGTGCATATTATCTAATTATCTTATGAGTAAAAATACTCATTCCATTGGAAAATACTCCCATTGCCTTACTCAAATTAATGGTAAATACACTTAATTTAAGGAATTTTTTACTCGTTTTTCCCTTGTGAGGACTTTTTATGTCTGTTTTGTATTCTTAACCACTGTTTAAAGTAAATATCAATGGACGCTAAAGCTAGTATGGCCATGAAGGACAAAGCATTGCCCAGCTCCAGCAGCTTATTAACAACAAGGTTTTTTCACATATCAACAGCAACACTTAATAAGTCTACAGAACAATCTATTTACCATAATCAGATACCTAAGATATCCTGTCTTTGCTCTTGATCTCCACTTTAATCTCTATCAGAAGTAGAGACCCCAACCCATAAAGATTGTAAAAACAATGCCCAAAGGTGCATTACAACAGCTGCAGTACTGCTTTGATAACACAAACTGGTGTTTTGTCAACAGTATAGAAAGAGGGCGAGAAAGACGTACTGTCCAACTCATCATGGGCCTTGGCTACTTGGCCAAGTAGGCCTCTAACTGACTGGTCAGTGCACATAAATTTCACCTGGGAGTCTGTTGTGCATAGTAACACCTACCCATCATAGTTGGGTGATATGCAACGCATATGCAGTTATGCAGCAACATACATACTGGTGTGGTGGTGTGTCAATAACAACTTGTGCACTAACACAGCTAAGACCAAAGAGGGCGTCATTGACTTCAAATAGAGGAGTTCAATGACCTTTAGTCCATCACCATCACTGGGGTTTATCTAGAGGAGTTGTCCAGCCACAAGTTCCATAAGTGTGCACATACAGGCCTAAAATTGAACTCTTAACCACAGAGATTATACAGAAGACCTAGCAAAATCTCCACTTTCTGAGGATCCTCAGAAGACTACCTGAGGCAAGAGCTACTGAGTGTCTTCTACCACTGCTTCAGAGTGTGCTGACTGCACAATCTGTGCCATGGCATACAAAAGTGCAAGGACCATCAACACCATCCAGAAGATCAATGGCCATTCTTCATAAAAGACGTCTTAAGAACTTGTCTCAGGAACGATCACAGCTTTCCCAGGGACTGTACACACCAAAGGTGTTTGGGTGAGTGGCCACTTTATTCCAATAAAAAGTTATGTGGTTTCAATCTAATATACTCAGGAACAATTTGAACAATAGTGCTATAATTTCAGTCATCTTTGAAGTGCATCATATGCATACAGAGATGCATATTTATATTTTTATTTTATGAATGCACAGAAATTTTATTCTGTACATAGTTTTATTAGAGTTCTTCTGCACCTCATGACGGTCACTGGACCAACGTTGTTGCACTGCTACAGGTTGTAATTTGATACAATGGCAATATAAATATATATCTTATCTAACTTCATTTTCACAGATACTTATGCTCTTCAGCTCCATCTTGTGTCAAAATGATACCTTCTCTCTGAAGTCTGAAGACAGTCAGGATTACCAAAATTATTCACATTTGGTTAATGTTTGAATAACTTTCACACACTTTTTTCACCTCTATAGCCACACATCCTTCTGAATTGCGATGTTTTGTGGAGGCCAATCACCATCATTCTCTTTTTTTGTGTTAAAATCCTTTTTTTACTTATTTGGACCCAGGGTGTAATTTCCTGGTTAATGTTCTTAGATGTTGATTTATTATTTCTACCTTTTTCCCTTATTTTCTTAAGGATTTTGCAAAATGTATCAAGCACTCCTGCAGAAAAGCATCCCCATAGCACCATGTTGCCAACCTACATTCAACAACTTGTGTTCTCAGGTTTTCAGCTTTACCCTTTTTTCCACCCAAACTGGGATGGTCAACATGACACAAAACAATTTAAATCTTGCCCTTTAGTGCATCTTGTGTATCAAGTGTAAAGCACTTAATGTTGCTTTAGAATGAATTGCTTTAGAATGAATTGCTTTAGAATGAATTGCCCTTTCTCATTTAAATTTAGCCCATGTTGGTCAAGAGAAAATTGTTTTACTCTTTTACGAGCCTTAGCATCTTCACAAAGTGTTTAGTTGTTGTTTTAGGGTTAATGTGCACATTTAACACCAACACCTGTTAATTCTTAGGACTTGGAACTAGGAGTGTTTGGCTTTCTTAGACATCCTTAAATTGTAAAGCAGGATAAACCAGATTTGTGAAGTCCCTTAATTCTCTACGATCATTTTCATTGATGTTTACAGAAAGGCAGAAAAAAGAAGCAAATTAATGTCTGCTATTTAACTCAAATTTGTGGATAGGCATATTAAAAGCCTGCAGTGCCATGACAACCCAATCTAGGCTTTAATGTCAAACTATGATTTAAATAACTTTGGTAAACTGATCTGATTAAATAGGAAAGGTTTAGAATGATTAATAGATAATAAGAGAAAATGTTTATTTTTATATAGTGTATTGTAACCTCTGCTTTCAACTGTAGCTAAATGTGAAGGTTTTGGAAAGATGTCATGAGAGTATTGACTTATCACCTTGAAGCTTATCGAAGTCTGTGATCAGGAACATGTGATCGCTGTCAGGATCTGAGGCAATGAAGTTGAGCTCCTCAATGAACTTCTTGGAGTTGGAGTCACTATTGTTCACCACTCCAATTACAAACATCTCAACATTACTGTCTTTAGCCTTTGTCACAGCACTCTCCAAGCTGACAGCATCTCTCATATCGGTCTGTCCATCGGTGATGATGATAGCCACCTTCCTCACATCTGTCCGTGCCGCCTCAAACACCTGGAAGGCTTTTTCAATAGCACTGCCGGTGTAGGTGCCCTCACCCAGGTAGGTCATGGCACGGACTTCAGATTTGACCTCATCTCCTGTGGCTTCCTCCTCAAGGCTGAGCACAACTAAATTACTGTTGCTGTAGAGGACAACGCCGACCCGCGTGGCATTGGGGCTGACCGTGGTGCGGTCCACCACCGAGTTCACAAAGTCTTTGATCACATTAAAGTTCTGAGGGCCCACGCTCTCTGAGCTGTCGATCACAAACACCAGTTCTAGCGGTTTTTGGTGACAGGCTTTGCTGCAGTCTGAAGAAGAAGCAGACAATAGAAAGGAAGGTGGAGATGTTTATATTAACAAGAGCAAGTAAATCTCAACATTACTGATTGTTTATGAGATGGACTATTTACAAACTACTTACTGCATATGGACCTGATTAATTCTATGATCTCACTCCTCTGTAAAGAAAAGATCAAAGATACAAACACTGTTATTTGAGATGCAACAAACTTCTACAACAAGGTGCTTAAGTTTCTGATAAGGCACATAACTTCAAATAGTGTACTACCCAATAATACTAACGAATTGTTAAATAATAAAAACAGTAAATATTTGAGGATCGAAATACCTGCGGAAACATGCAAAAGTTGGACAGGAAGTAGCCTAATGTATTATTGTTTCCAGCTGCAATTCCATTAATGTTGTTTCTTCTCCATTGATGATGGCAAATGTTCAAATAATCCTCACCTCGCCAATTGATAACATGTTAGAGACTTATTTTTTTTATTTATTTCAAAATAAACACACATTTTACATTTTTTCTATCTTCCTGTGTTGTTTTCCAGGAAAATATGTTTTATAGGCATAATTTGGGGCTTAACTGTAACTATATATTTACTTTGTTGATTTAGGGACCAAATAGCTTTGGACTGGATAGTTTTAAAGATCTTTTATTACTGAATCTTTACACTTACTGTTAATCCCGGCTCTCCTTTCTGTCCCATTCGGCCCTGTTATTCAAAAACAGGTAATGTAAAAAGAGAACTATGATCACTTTTAAAATCTTAAATACTAAAATCACATGCTGTGGTCCTTAATTATCCACCCATGGTAAATTCTCTGGAAACAAAATGCAGTACCACAGGGCCAATATCTCCTGGCTGTCCTGGCAGTCCTCTGTCTCCTTTTTTCCCAGCCTCACCTCTGAGTCCTCTGTCTCCCTGCAGGAGCAAATTTAATACAGATGTCACCTTCTAGTCAGGGTTAAAAGAACCAAACTTTCACTCTAAAGAATCTGTCAGCATTAATAGTAACACCTTGTCTCCCTGCAGACCTTGTCCTGGAGGACCTCTGGGTCCAGGAATTCCCTGAAATCCAGGGTCCCCCTGGAAACAGACAAAAACCCTTTATTTTCCCACTATATAACCTTATAGGATGGATCTGGTCATGATTAAAATGACTAAATGATGATTATTTTAGCTGCTTGTTACATATTTGAATGAATCACAGGAGAAATTTGGTACCTTCTGTCCTTCTATACCTTCTCCAGGTAATCCCGGTAGGCCAGGGGGTCCAATTGGACCTGGAGAACCCTGGAGAGGAGAATACTTTTTAAATTAGAGACATTAATTGGAATTTTTATTCATTTAAAAAAAAAACAATTGTGCAAACATTTTCCACCTTTAGCAACATTGTACATATTGTTTTTTTTTGTTTCCACTATAATAAAACATATTTCTGAATCAAGATCTACGTTTATCTCATTTTCTTTCTGTAGAGGCAGAAAGAGTCCCAGGCCATATAATGGGAGCTCGCTGCTCCCCAAGAGAATGGGTTAATGCAGAGAGGGAATTTCACCATTGTGGGACAATAAAGGGATTTATATTACATTTTATAAACAACTAATCAACCAATTACCTTAGGACCTATCAGACCAATTCCTGGAGGTCCAGCAGGACCAGGTGGTCCTGGAAACCCTCTGTCCCCCTGCAAATCAAATGCACTTGTAAGAGAGCATTTAAATTGAATTTGTGGATTTTTATTAAACATAACATTTTATATATTTCTATGATCTGTACTCCCATGGTAGATAAGTGGTATTATATGTATTTTAGATGCTCTCATTCTCCAACTTTAAGATGTTTACCTTGGATCCAGGCAAACCGATTCCATCCAGTCCAGCCTCTCCTGGAACACCAGGAGGCCCCGGAAGTCCCTTTTTTTTTTTAGAATGACACAATTCAGATCTTAATTGATCAAATTGGCTAAATAAAAGGTTCTTCAGTTGTTTGGTACTCACTGGGGGTCCAAAGAAACCTTCGCCTTTCAGTCCTGGTCGCCCGACAGGACCGGGTGGTCCTCGATCTCCCTAGAAAAGGAAAGTACAAGTTTTAACTGCGCTCACTTTAAAATTCCTTTTTGCAGATTTTAACAACCTGAATGGGTCTTACCTTGGGTCCAGGTAAACCAATCCCAGGCTCACCAACTGCTCCAGCTGGACCCTGTGGACCTTGGTCTCCCTGAGTTAAAAAAACAAACAAAAAAACAAACAAACTGTTGTTTGGTTGAAGTAAGGATATCTTTAGGGTTAGCGTCACCCACTCACCTTGGCACCTGGAATCCCCCTGCCTGGAGGCCCAATTGATCCTGGAAGTCCAATATTTCCAGGTTCCCCCTTAAGGCAGAAATACTAATTAGAGGAAAATCTTATAAAGGAGTAAATTATTTTTTTCATTTCAGGGCAAGGATAGGAATGATATTTAAGTTTAAAACAGCTAATTAATGAATAGGTGACACCATTAACAGATTTTGGAGTTTTCTATTCGGACATTCTATACCTTTGGACCCATTTGCCCCATTGGGCCCGTTGGACCTGATTGGCCTCTGCTCCCTCGGTCCCCTTTGTCTCCCTGCAAAGTTACATCAAACTGTTCAGCTCATCCATCTCACAGCATTCTAGATTTCCTACAAATTTTCATGAATTGTTACCTTCCCTCCAGGAAGTCCTCGACCAGGAATCCCATCAGGTCCTCTGGGTCCTGGTAAGCCTACATCACCCTGTTGTTGTTTTAATGAAAATTTAGAACAAAAGAGGGAGAATTGACACATTAGTGGGAATTATTTACCTATTTACCTATCCTCACACAGAGAAAAGTGCTCGATGGTACCTTTTGTCCCGGGACTCCGTCCTCCCCTGGTGGACCAGGTAACCCTGATAAACCAGGAACTCCAGAATCACCCTGCAGAAAAGAAATAGAAAAACTGACAATAATACTCTATGTGCAAACATGTACAAAATATCAAATTACAAACACATTGATATAAAAAAATAAAAATAAAAAAAAAAACGTTAACAAAGGGAACTTTCCCTCTAAACTAAGAAATCCTGTTCTTGCTTAAACTACCAAAATATTTTACCGGTAGTTGTGGGCAAAAACGAAATAATAAAATTTCTGCTGGGCGATTTGGCTAGCAGCTGATTGACTCTACAGATCGATTTTTAGAGTCCATAAATACAAAAGTTTTTCTGTTTTATGCCATACGGATTTTAAAAAACGGTCAACTTGTTGAATACTGTGGATTAAATGGAGAGCAGCTCATTAGTGCCCATATTAAGGCCCTACCTTTGGTCCCGGTGCTCCCACACCTCTCTCCCCTGGTGCTCCAGGTGCACCAGGGAAGCCTTGGTCGCCCTGGAGATAAACATCACATAGTCTGTGAAGTATCGCTTTTACATGACTACAACTGATGTAACAGTCTGTAGTATCCTGGTTGGTACAATCCTTACTAGCTCACATAAAGGACACAATGAGTCCCAAATAAAAAATACAGTTTGTGAAAGGTAGACATGTAAGCTGTTAGTTTCTATGAAAACAAAGTTAATTTTGAAAATACTCTTTAAATTAGAGTTTGGATTTAAATGGAGGTTCTCAATCAAAAAAGTACACAGTGCCATAATCTAAATTACTATAGGTTAAACTAACTAATCTTGAACTAAATGTAAAACAATATATTTACTCTAAAAGTGCTTTATCGATTGGGGTTTGTAGAAATTTGTTTTAGCTTCAGGAAAAGTAACAATGATAGACTTAGGAACAGAGCTAAAATGAATAATCCGCGGATGGGCATCCTCTGGGCTTCCTCACTTTTGGCCCCATGATCCCAATTCCTGGAGGTCCNTCCTCACTTTTGGCCCCATGATCCCAATTCCTGGAGGTCCTCTAGACCCTGGAAGCCCAACTGGGCCCTGGACTCCCTAAGAGGCAGAATATTTGGATAAATACATGAAAAAGTAAAGAAAACATTTTTGTGTATTTCATTTAAGGCCATTATTTCTGAGTGCACATCATTTTTAAATAAGCTTTCTAAAAGAAATTTTCTAATAATGTCACAAGGCATCAACATTCACACGAAAGAATAGACTTACAACCAAAGAACTAAAGAAGACCCTCATTTGTATTTAAAGATAGAAATAGATACTCCTGAATTAGTCATTAGTTTAATGAAACAAGCAAAGTAGGCGGATAACTGTTAAAAATGGTTCTGTAAATTATTGTGGGCATTGAATGGCTTGCTATGGAGGATGATTGTCATGATATTGGCACTGATGACTGGCTTAATTACTCATTCCTGCATCTATTTAGGGTGTTTGAATCTGGTCACCACGGGCTGATCATTGTTGTTCTCTCTAGCCTGTGGCTAGCTTTTAGAATTCCTTGATGTTTCTGCTTTCCTGACCTGTTCTAAGTCTCAACCACTGACCCTGCCTGTTCCCATTTAATCGTTTTGGCTGATCTGGCTTCAGACTCCTGGACCACTGAGCCTGGCTGTTCCTACTCTGATCTCTTTCCCTGACCTGGCTTGGGACTCCTGCATGTTCTCCAGGGCTGAAGCATCTTGGACATGCTGGATGGCGCCCGCCGCATCTTGTTTATCCTACCTCGTTCTCTGGGCATGGACTGAACTTGAAAACTAGGTTAGTGACTCACATGGATAATCATCCTCTGTCAGATCATCATGGTCACTAACCTGTGTTTCTCTCCTGCAGAGGTTCCACCCTTAGGTGCCCTAGCTGCTGTTACTCAGATCAGACAGTTTTAAATAAACACTTTTTGAGTGATCCCACTGTCTGTCTTGCCTGGATACTGGGTCGTCTGTTCTGTGTCATGACAGTAATGAGTGCCACAATTCAATTAATACCCACCATAGATTGTGAGTTTGGCTGCTTTTTGGTTTTAGAAATATAAGAATGTTATTGATGATCTATAGGGTGATTTTTTTCCAGATAAAAAGATCTTTGATGCAATGAAAACTAAATTTCTCGCATTAATTTACATTCTTGTGTGTCATTTGTGTATTGGGAAAAAAAAAAAAAAACTCTTTGTTGCATCACTTTTTCCTTTTCCGTCTGAGCTTTTCCATATTAGATTATTTTGTATTTTTTTTTACCTTCAAGTTTTTCCTACAATAATTCTAAAATTTGTTTATGATAGTCAAACTGAGGGACATTAACTTTGACATCACACTATAAAGAAGTTCTCTCACTTAGTCAACATGTGGACTAAAAAGACAAGTGCATTGTTGCAAAAAAATTATACGCAGTTCAAAACTGCATTACATAAACACTTTAATAGGACACAGATGGATAGAAAAGAAAAAAAAATGATTTTGAATAATGTATGTTGACATTTTGTGAACTGTTAACAATTAGTGAACTAAATTGCTGAAGTTGCAACACTATACATACAGGATAACCATTGAATAGACAAAGTTAAGTATCACTATGTTTGTAAACCAGAACTTTAAGTAAAAAGATATCTTTATACCTTTTCCCCTGGAAGTCCAATTCCAGGATCACCAACTGGACCTTGGAGTCCTGGAAGTCCATGATTACCCTGAAATCAATAAGAGTTGTTTCTAAGCTATATAACAGTAACATGAACAAAAACATATATATATATATATTATGTCTTTACCTTATCACCTTTGATCCCAACACCAGGAGGCTATATATATATATATATATTATGTCTTTACCTTATCACCTTTGATCCCAACACCAGGAGGCCCGCGGTTTCCTCGTGGACCATCAAATCCTCGGTCACCCTGCATTAAATTACAGTAAATAACAGTCTCCAAGTTATAAACATGTATACTTTTGATTATAATTATGTTGCGGGAAAAAAAAAGAAAATTAGCTAAAAAGCCTTTTTTTATTGGTCAGTTGTTATATTATCAGCAGAAACTTTAGTCAAATTTCGGTGGACTTTTTACAAGGACTATTTGACTGCATCATCGAACAGGACTATAAATTTAGCATTAGTATGATTTAAGCTTGTTCTCCCAGTGTCTGCGTGGGTTTTCTCCAGGTTCTTCACACACACACACACACACACACACACACACACACACACACCCCAGTCCTAAAACCTGCATGTTAATTCATGGTTGTCTTTGAGTGTCTCTGTGTGGCCCTGCGATGGATTGGCGGACCGTCCAGGGTGTACCCTGCCTCTCGGTCATTGAATACTGGGATAGGTTACAGTCCCCCCGCGACCCCATAAGGGAATAAGCTGTATGGATGATGGATGGATGGATGGATGGATGGATGGATGGATGGATGGATGGATGGATGGATGGATGGATGGATGGATGGATGGATGGATGGGTGAATCAGTAAACATGTTCAGTGAAATTACTCATAGAATTCCAATCTATCTGTTAGAAGTTTCCATGAAGAGCGGGGCAACTCTCAGCATCAAATGACGAGGTTTTTCTAACAAATGACGACATTGGCTTTACACAGCAAAGGTACTTAAAATCCATGGCTGGTTTAAGCTCCCATTTTCCCTGGGGGAGCAGCTAGCTCTGTGAAAAGACCTCAACTCTCTCTTAAAGACATGCTCTAACAGCAACTATGGTTAATTGGGAGTAATGGTTGTCTTTCAGAAACTCAGTTTATTGTGGTTTTTAACACTAACATTTTTCTCTGTGGGTGACAGTGGTGAAGGAAGCAGTAACTTGTTCTGAAACTTAATTTCATTTTCCGTCAGTGTGCCCCATGGCAGCTGTGGTTACAATATGGCTTGTCGTCAGTGTGTAAACAAAAGGGTGAATGATTGACATTTGTGTGTAGTGTTTACTTTGAATTCACCCCTGATAAGAGCTAAATTACAACTGCTGGAATGTTGTTCCAACTCAGACACTTCAGGCACTTTAAAAGTGTTTAATTTCACTTCTCAGGCGTTCAAAAAAGATACTCAAAAGTTTCAGTGGAATAGTAAATTAAAACTTGTGCCCAAATGTTTTTTATCCATAAATATGAAAGATGGACATATATTCACAAAAGGGTTTTATTCAAGGAATTGCTCACCTTTGGTCCTGGAAATCCTTCTCCTTGGGGTCCAGGCTTTCCTTGGGGTCCAGTTGGTCCTGGTGGACCCTAGAGAAAAAAAAAATACTCTTGATGAAAACATTTGTTTATCAAACTGATTTGATTTTGAAAAGGATTTATTCATAATGTTGTGGGAAAGTCATCCCTTCTATTTCTGTTTTCTCCTTTTAATGATTCAAACTTTCTTGTTTTCTCTTAAAGATGCCTTAACCAACAGTGTTTTAGCTTTATAAATGTTATGAGTTTGTTCAGACTGCTTTTTTTGCTAATTTGTTTTGGTCAGGAAAATATTATTTCAGAAATATTTTATTGTCTGTTAAGCTGGCGGGCATTTACCATTAAGTTCTGCACATATCCTAAAATAAAATGGATGAACCTTCAATCTATACATTTTGACAAATGAATCATTCAGATATGAAGATGATCCTAAATTTAGCTTTGAGGCTCTTCTGTGTTGACATAGAACATGGAATTAAGCAAAAAAAAAAATCCACAAAGTTGGATCACTACGCTTTTTGCTACTAGTAGCCCGTCAATGTACCAAAAGCCTAAAAAGACTTGATGTTATAAGATTATTTTAAAAGTTCTGGATCTGAAAACACTGAATCATTGCACGCTGTAAAGCATTACAAGACATGTCTGACAATTCAGTGTTACTGCTCAGAAAATGCAAACATATTTATTTAATTAAATGTTTCTGATTCGGTCAGTATATTCATTCTTACAGGTGGTCCAATGTCTCCTTTCCCAGTTGGACCCATTGGACCTGGTCTTCCTTCAAAGCCCCTTTCCCCCTGTAAGCAGGCAACTGCATCAGGCCCCATTCAATTTCACATTAAATCCATACATTTTATAAAGCACAACTTATTGAAAGAAGCAGGATTACAGTTTATTTTACCTTGAAGTTAAAATGTTATTTCATATTTTTAAGTGACTCAAAAAATCATTGCAGGGAACCTCAAAATGGACAGTGAAAACTGAAGTGTCATTCTTATTATACTTCGTAATGAAAGTAGAAAAACAGGTTGACACATGATTTATACTTTCATGTACAGTATTTAAAAAAAAAAAATCTAAGAAGTATAGATAGAATAAGGATTTCAATAAAGATGTCACCTTAGGTCCTGGACGTCCAATCCCAAAGTCTCCTGGTGGTCCACGTTCACCAACGGGACCTCTGTCCCCCTGAGGTTTGCAATGTTGCATGAAGATAAACAGACAGGGATGGCAAAATGCTACATAACACGGCAACCAGTAATCACCTGCAAGCAGCATTACTGTTAAACCTAACCAGCACCATTTCGATACTGAAAATATAAGAATATAGAAAAAATTACAAACTTTCTCTATGTCTCTAGAATCAAATCTGTGTCAAGAGATTTAAAATACAAACTTTGAAAAAGCTGTTTAGGTACCAGCTCTGAACATTTTTTACATATGTAATAACTCCAATCATGTGAAAACTCATATGCCATTAAAAATAATAGTTATATAAGGGAGCTTGGATAGACTTAATATTTTAAAGATTTGAATGTTTAACATTTGATAGAAAATTTTCCAAATTTAGAATTTTTCCATTTATTTTCTATTTACTACTTCTCTCACAAAAGTGTGAGAAGACCTTTAAAACCATGTTTCAAATAAAAAAAAAAACATTATACGCAAAATTACATTTTCCTCATGCAAAAAAGTTTGTTAACCCATCTCTTCCAAATGTGAAAACAATTCAAAACAATGTTTATCATAAATATACATGGGAACTTTAAGGTATTAAAGTTTATATTTACCAGTGTCACTGAGATTTGAGTTGTAATATTCTTATAGCAATTGCGCAATTGCTGTTGGACGAACTGACTAGACCAAAGAAACCGGACCGGGCCAAAGGCCTTCACTCCACCGAACCAAAAACAGTAACTGCACCCTTCCCCCTCCTTTCCATCTGATGCTTAATAAGTGCTCTGATTGGGTGAACTAGGTAGAATAGATAGTCGTGTTGGTGTTTTTATTTGAAATAAGTTTTCTGATTCAAGTGCTGATGGTTAAAGTTTTAAATGAATGCTAATACTCACTACCCAGAACCCCTGGGGCAAGCTAATCTAACGTGTCTTTCAGCCTCATTGTAGTTTAGTTACAGTTATAATCATTCAACTGATAATAAGAACTAATTTTACCCTTGATTTGAATAACCTATTAATTAACTAACTTTGCAGTTCTAGTTATTAAATATACTCATTATCTTCTGGTAACCTGGCACAACAGCCATTTCACTTTATTACACATAACTTAATTTCTGGACATCTATGGCTTGATTTCTTTGTATGTGCTGATTGGATGGGTTGTTACCAACATCTGGTGAAAATGCCATGTCAATAGCAACTCTAGAAATATTTTTACTGAGAAAAATGGTGTGTTCAATACTTATTTCACCTGCTCTATGTTTTATCTTCATTCTTTCATCTTTTTAATTGTTACAAAAAAATATACATATATATGTCCAAAAAGGAGAGTAACCTTAATCACTGAATCTTAAGTATCTTAAAGTCTTACTTTAGGTCCTGCTGGGCCCTCAGGACCCATGTCTCCTACTGGTCCTATTAAACCCTGCAAAATAAACAAAAGAAAAAATGTCAGTCCAGTGTGGGAACATTCTTTAGCATCATCAAGAACGTTCTTGCAAGTTATTTTTTTGTGTTGGCTACTTGATATGAAAAATTAAATGATTTCTTGAATGAGTTTGGAATTGGGAGTTTGGTCTCCAACTAACATCAACTGGTATAGTTTTCATTCCAACTGATTCTCAGACCATGCTCATCAAATAACAGAGCTAGACTGACTCTTTGCCAATAGCATTGGGGAAAAAATGACAGAATCCTTCAACTAATCTCACTGCACAAAGTTTGATCCTGCAAAAGAATAACATCCTGCAAGCCTGGGGTCATAGCTTTGGTGTCAGGATTACCTATAATCCAGTACTCACATTCCATTTGTCCAGGCAGGAGTAACATTTTTCAGGTTGAACGGATTGATAACAAACTGTCTAATGAGACCAAATCCTGATGTTTTTGTTTTAATATGGCTGCATGGTAGCAGACTACACATTAAGTATGTGTAAAAGAAAAGAGAAGAAACCGGAATTTATTTTGACATTAAAACATATTTTTTTCATTAAACTGTTTACTAGACTTCATTCCAAAGGCCTCAACACTGTGAAAGGAACATTTGTAGAAAAACTAGCAGTAAGTTTAAAGACATCCTTAAACCACAAAGATGACCTAAACTGACTCGTAAAATACCCAAGGACTGTATTGTGCTTGTAATGGAGATTGTGGTAGCTTGCAGAACAATCCTCTAAATCAAATCCAACCCTACTGAATGTCAGTCAGGTGGTTGGCAATAAAGGTGGGATAGGAGTGAGTCGGTCAGTCTGAGGTCAGAACGTATGTGATCTTTTACAAGGGACCTCACTCTGGGCCAGGCGACACATTTTCTAGATTCAGAAAACAGACTGGATTAGGCTGAATGTTAGTATACTATATGATTGCTGGTGAATCGCCACAGACTATGTATTTGGTACCGGTGTTGTGGTGAGCTGGGCTTTGGACAGTTGTAAATAAGCATTGGGTCAAGGGACTGGCTCTAGAACGGCAACTATACTGCATCATAATATCCTTTCATTAGTACTTCTTGTCTGTCTCACTCAGCTACAGAAAAAGCTGGATCCCTTTAAAGGATGAAATAAGCAAATTAATTGGACACTCCACACTTTAAATGAATTATCTCTTGTCCAATGATTTTTATCGTTTGCTCTGCCAGTTCTGACTCCAGTGGTCAACATATTGTACGAGCTCAGCCTCAAACAGGTTTACACATAGGGTATACAATGACATTTTGCATATTATAATGGGTTTTCCTGAGCCGTTGCGACTAAGTGCACCTCCATTAATGGCCGACCCGATCATATGTTTAGAGGTAGGGGAAATCAGAACACCCAGAGGAAAACCTACGCAAAGACGGAGATAACATGCAAACCCCACACAGAACGGCCCTCTTTAAAGCCCAAGACTCAAACCCGAAACCTTCTTGCTGTGAGGCAAGATTGCTAACTGCTTCTTCCACCACACTGCAGGACAGAAACAAGAGTTGATTATTTCAAATCAACATGAGCAGGTCAAGTTTGAGTTTTACATCAAAAAGTCCAGTTATATGCCACAGATCTGGCTCTAAAACCAATTGAAAATCCAAAACCATACTTCCAAAGAACTGAATGACAAAATTGATCCTAAGAAGAAACTATAGAAACATTTGGCCTTTGGAACTGAGGGGAATATAAAACAAGACTCTGCTCTTAAGGGCTTTAGCCTTTTTTCGATGATCTCTTAAAACATACTGACCTTTTAACAGAAAAAAAAGAACCAACCAAACTGATTAATCAACCTACTAAGTTCTGTTTAGGATATGTAACAGATATATGAGGGAAAAAAATGTTGCTAATGTCTTAGCAACTTAAACCTGTTGTTGTGGCAGACCAAGTATCAGGTGATTTTTTGCATTTTACCATTGGACAAAATAAAATGTATAGTGAAGTTAATCAGGCTTAAAACTCCTTATAGCTCTACCTTCTCTCCTTTCAATCCCGGCAGGCCTGGAAGTCCCTCACGTCCCTGCAAAATAAGACCAAATTCACTACAAAGCCACAATGTGTATGAGGTTCCTGAAAATAATCAAATAAACTTGAACCATACAGCTTCACCCTTTTCTCCAGGAGGACCACAGTCTCCTTTATTTCCCTGCAAGATAGACGCAGCTCCTAAATGTTTTTGGAAAATCACATTATCAAATAAATAAATCTGTTTAACCTTCAGTTACCTTGTTGCCCTTAAAACCTGGAAGTCCCTGTGAAGAGTATTGTCATAAGTCATCCATCATGATGTAAATCAGAAACTGAACAAATAAAGAAGAAACATATTTTTACCTGCGAACCGTCACTTCCAGGTTGACCATTTAACCCAGGCTCACCCTTAAAACCGACCCACATGGCCTTTAGTTACATAGTAAAAAACACTGAAACATTTGAAAACACTTCATTATAAACATACTAAACCTTCTGTCCTTTCAGACCAGGTGGTCCTTCATCACCTGGGTCTCCTTTCCTTCCCTGCTCTCAGAATAAGCATAAAAATAAAGAATGAAGAAGCAGAACAAACACATTCTCCATTGATACTTATAGGGGGTTATTCCAATGCATTAAAATATTTATAAAACACTATTTTAATGTTATTTTAATGCAAAAGTTTGCTCTTTAAAATCACTTTACAAAACAAAATCAACTACCCTGAAGTTGCAATATTCACCAAGTATAAAGAAAATTGGATGACATTGTAATTTAAAGCTGGGTTCTCATCATTTAAAATAGCCAAACAGAAAGAAGAATTGCTCTTTCACAATTATCAGATATTTGTGTTTTCTTCTACATGTATTTTTTAAAATAAAGGTTATTCATTTCAATTTTGCATTCAACATTCTTGGTTAACAACAGGAACATATGTTGGTAATCAAATGAAAACAAACTCACAGAAAGGCCTGGAACACCTCTCTCTCCTTTTTCACAGACACACGGTGGGCACTGAGAATGGAATAACAGTTAGGGAAGTTTCCATAGAGGAGATTTAGGAAAGTAAGAAATGTTTAAATCGGTCCAAACTCACTTCTTCAAGTGCTACAGCCCCCTGCAAGGAAAGCAAAACAAAATCTCTTAAAAATGGTTTCATACAGTGTTATTTATGTTCATCAACTGGGAATTATGATACCTTTGTGCATTCTATTATTTATATTATTTTTCAAATCTCTCCTCAGGTGTACAAATAAAGCCATAGATCCTACATTGCCACTGTTTATGAAACTAAATAGTGAAATATAAATACATTGTTATGTGAGAAACTGCTACATGAGTTTTAAAAATTGGAAGTAAGATCCCCCTATCATTTTGTTCCTCTGTGATAGGGGGTGTGGTGATATCTGGAAGGGATCATCTCTATAACTGAATTGTAGAGATGATCCCTTCCAGATATCATCACACCCCCCATCACAGAGGAACAAAGTACCTCCCCTCCTTAGGCAGTGAACAATACCTCCTTAACAACCGACACTTAACAATCATAGACAGGTTTCACATTAGACAGGTATTAAATGAAACAATCCCACCTTTTAACGACACCCCCCCTTAATGACCGACCTTCAGAATCATAGACAGGTTTCAGATATTACAGCCTAACAATGGAACCAAACGAACCATTCATCGGTTCCCATTTGCATGTTTCCAAGCGATACAAGGCCTTGTATCTATAAAGACTGAAACTCACTGCAGATCCAGACATTTGAATTGAGAAAGCTTCCTGGAGGGGAAGCGAAAAGTCTTCAAACCTTGGAAACCAATTCTAGTGGATTTTTTTTTAAAAACTTTTATGGAATTATGAAAGCTTTATATTGGTTCACAGAGGACATTGTCTTGCTGGCACATATACATAACTTAACATTACTGTAAAGTGTCCTGAACTGTGTTTTTCCATGCAGGCAGGAAATATTTTATACACTTTGTCTAGTTCCTCCTTCTTCTCCTCGCTTCTGTCTGTGTGCCCCATGGCAGCTTTGGCTATAATGTAGCTGGACATCATCAGAGAGTAAATGTGTGCATAAAAGGGTGAATGAATCAATACAGTATAATCTGCTTTAGTGTCTACTGACTTGAAAAAAAAAATGTTACGCAAATCTCCAGCTGAGATTATTCACGGAGGGTTAAGTTGTTTAATGTCTTGGAGCATTTGGAAATAATTAAAGCCAATTAATTGTTCCGCAATGGGCATTAACCCGTCTCCTTAGGGAGTGCACTGTAAAAAGCGATCTAGAAATAAGTCAACATTTCTTAAATTAAGTGTATTTACCCTTAATTTGAGTAAGGCAATGGGAGTATTTGCCAATGAAATGAGTAGTTTTACTCTTAAAATAAGATAATTAGAAAATATGTACCCGAAATTAGACAATGCAGTTGTTTTTTTTCTTATTTTAAATGTTAATTGTCTTGTTACATTGGCAATATGTCTCACTTACCTCCTTAATTTAAGAATAAATGCACTTATTTTAAGAAAAAATGAAATCTGGCACTGGGGAGCAATTGGGGGTCTTGCTGAGGGGCACTTATTGGCAGGTCGTGGGGTTTAAATAAGGGTCTTGCAGCCTTTCATAGAACAAAAATTCCTCTCAATTCTCCTCTAACTATAGGCCACCACTTCCCAAATCTCCTTAAGTAAAGAAAATGTATTAATTATTGTTTGAAAACAATAATATGTGTTAAGAAACATGCATCTCACAGGTAGGTACCATGTTTACCTGACCTCAGCACTCACCATCTCTCTGATCAGTTTCTGCTCAAGTTGAGGGTCCTCAAGATAATGAAAAAACCGTCCAGGAGATATGCTTGCGATGGCCTGGAGCTTCTCCTTACTCTCTCCCTGCATGGCGACATTGGACAACCCTATAGTGAAGACCTTGATCCCATAGCTTTTGGCATCTCTAGCAGCGGGTATCACTTTAGGGTTACGGGGATGATCAACTCCATCAGTCATGAGCACTGCAATCCTAACTGCATCCTTCGATGTTTCTTCCAGCAGCATCTGTGTAGCGTTCTTAATGGCATAAGTGGTGAAGGTTCCTTGTCCAATGTAGCTCATGGAGTTAACTTTGCTCTGGAATGAGTCCAGGTCTTTCCAGTTGGTAAACCGCTGCTCTATGGAAACAAAGCTGCTGTACTGAAGTGCAGCCAGTCGAATCTTCAGCGAAAAGCCTTTCACCTGGAGCATGGACAGCGCTGTGCTAAATCTCAACACAAACATCTTCTCCTCTGTAAATAGCTCAGCGGTTGCACTCTCGGAGCTGTCCAGAATGAAAACCACTTCCAGAGAACATTTAGTTCCTGTAAGTAAAGCAAATGACAGATGGTAAAGCACATTAATTATAATAATGGCTATTTCTAAGACCTTGCTCAGCTACACAACCTTTTAAAGGGTGACCAGAACACAAGCAAGTTAAGAAAACATCCTTTGATCCTGAGACATTCATGATACTTCTACTATCTTACAACTCCTCAGACAAAGACGTGTTTTCAGGGTATTTCCCTTCTAAGATTCTGCTTCATGCGTATGGAAAGTCTTCACATTGATGGCATGGCCTTAAATTCATGCAAATGAAAGCTTGCTCTAGAACAACTTTTTCAGATCATGTCATGTTGAAGAAACAATCTAGAGCATCTTGCAGTGTACTACAACATTGCTGCCACTGATACCATGTTCCTTGCTGTTGGTTTATCTGCTAGCTGCCACATTTTCAGATCTGCCAAACTTCTCTGGGCCTCCACTATCAGTTCTAGAGGATTGGATTGAGGGGAGTTGGCAGGAACAAGATTAAAAAGGCAAAAAAAAGTTGTTTCGGTCAATCTTTAAAGCTTAAAGGGTAATGCAGAGCAGGCAATAAAGATTATTAGTGAACTAAATTTGCCTTTTGTGTTTCATGGACCTATTTGGTGCCAAAGACCAGCCCAAATAAAAGTATGGTGGACTTGAATAGTGGTTTTGATTAAAAGACATATTTTGTAAAAAGGTACTTGCATCATTTTCTAATCGTCAGCTTTTTGCTGTGCCAAATGGTATGTGCTCTTTTTTTATCCTTTTTGACATGAAAACCAGCTGAGAGCTCATCTGCTTTACTGCTTCTTTCCTAGACAGACCCAGCTGAGGAGTTAGTTTACTGTTTCTAACATAGAAAGTATTTACTGTATAGATCAGTACTTCCTGATTCTGTCTCCTTGAATCCCATGTGGCCTCAGCAGAGGGCAGCTCAGTCTGAGCCTGGTTCTGCTGGAGGTTTCTACTGTTAAACAGAGTTTTTCCTCTCCACTGTTGCTGCATGCATGCTTTGTGTGAGGGATTGTTGCAGAGTTAGCAACACAAAGAAAGCGAATGTCTTTTGTCACCACATGAAATCAGCTGGGTTTCTTTAAACAGAAAATGTTAACCCAATTTATTTTGTTCAGTGATTTGAATGTAAAGTGCCTGAAGATTTCGTGTTGTGAATTGGAGACTGAAACTGAATTAATTTGAGTTTTTCGTTTCTGACATTCCCAAGGGATGTTTCTTACCTTCTCCTTGCAGTTCCCACCGTTGTTTTTAGGTTAGCATTACTTCCATGTTTAATATATTTCACCCAAATTTGAAGATTTATATAATTTTATTACATTATAAATTACCACCCACTTTTTTAGAAATACATTTAAGACAAAACTATTTGATAAACCTTATATAATGCATATTTATTAATGTAATATAGATTATTTATTTAAAATATATACATAAATGTCAGGTTTATAGATCTAGGATTAATAAAGTATACTTTTACTTTTACTTATACTAAAAACGAATACCAATAAGTGGATTTATTTTAAATTCATTAAGTTTATTTGTTTGAATTGCATAATAATCAGCCTACCTTTAAGTAGTTCAAACAATAAACTTTATGTATTTGAAATAAATAGACTCATTAGTATTTTATTGGGGAAAGCATACTTTATTCATACTAAACACATAAACCTGATGATTATGTATTTCAAATGAGTATGTTTTATTATACAAATGAATATAGATCATGTAAGGTTTGTTTATTAGTTTTAAGTTGAAATTATTTACAGAAAGTGAACGGGAAATGGTTATGTAATAAATGTACTCAAATCTAGGAATTTGGGTGAAATATTTCAGTGATTGTGACCACTTGTTTTTGTTTCCAGTTTCAAATCACAACGATCCAACAATTATTTTCTGGGCTCTGTTCACCTGGTCTGCACAACTGGGTTTAGGTTTTCCGTACATTTTGAGTGTGCGAGATGCTACAAATTAAACTCCTTTCAAAAAAATTAGCTCTTCTGCAACCCAAGACAGGACACTGTTGCAGATCACATGTGCTTTGTACAAACAGCTCCCATTAGTTTTAACAAAGAGTTCAAAATGTTGACCTGACCTAAAAGGGAAGAGCAAGAAAAACAAGTCTGATCCATGTGGGCTCCTGTCTGACAGTTTAAAGAACATAAAGGATTTATTTAAAAGTTATAGTATGTTTACCTGGGAGTCATGAAATCCATATCCTGATGGTTCATGTCTATTTGTTAAGATAGTGCAGTAACTGGAATATTTTTGTCCAGAATTATTTTTTGCTTTGTTGTCTAGTTAGAAGCTATAAATGTAAAACATTGGTAAATTGGTAAACATTGGTTCATTTAGTAAAAAATAAACAATAGGTATAAAAAAAATAAAAAAAAAGAATAATACATTTTAAAAGCTGTGCATCACTTGAACTCATCAGTCACCACTCTTGTTATAAAATATACCCTCAGTGATCTGACAATAACGGAATAAAAAGCTCTCACCTTTAGCTTGTGTAGTTCTGTCAAAAATAACACCATTCCCTCCATCATCACGCAGTTTGTAGTTTTTCCTGTGTGCCTCCTTTTTCCTCTTGCCTGAGGCATCCTGTGTGAGCGCTAACACCAGAAGCCAAAGCGCCAGTCCTCTGATTAGGCTTCTGTGCAGGAACATTTTCACACTGAGCTGTTGCAGCAGGTGGAGAGATTCTTACGGAAAAGAAGTTCCCTAAACACAAAACGAGAGCAAAATCAAAGAATCCTTACAAAAATCTATACAATAATTCAACAAGGTGATTAAGGTAGTAAAAGTTTTATAAAACTTCATGTAGATAACTCAAATTTCAAAGACCAGAGTTTACTTCAGTCTTCAAACACTGGAAATATAAATACAATCTTTTAAAGTCCATGACTGCAGTATATAAACTGTATATGTCTCTAAATAACTAAAAAAAAAAAAAAGTTTAAACAAAATTACAAAATATTTTAGATGGACTGGAAGGTTATTTTACCTCATTTAGTTATGGTCGGTTACTCTTGTCCATTCAGCAGAGGCTCTTTAGGAGGCATTTCGCTCTCCCTGCAGGATCGGATCTTTATAAACCCGGCTGAGATGATCAGAGGAGCGGCAGACGAGCTGATACGTTGTGGCTTACTGCCAGCATTTTCATTTTGGTCGAGATACTGTCAGGTTGGGCTTTGCTATTTAAGTAGCAAATATCAATTGATAAAATCAAATTATATTACATTTAACCATATCTAAAGTGTGAGTGCTACTTCCATCTGTATTATGTAACCATTACACTTTTGTGAAAGAGGTAATGAGACCAAAGATCCAACATAATTAATATCAACGAGGAGGAGAACACATATGGACACATTTTTGTTGTTATTGTACTGAAAAAAACTAATTCTTATGCTTTAACAAGTCTTGTGTTCCTAGTTAAAATAATATGAACATCAAATCAGTTTTTTGTGGAAAATATCTCTGATTCTTTGGTGTTCAACAAACACAAAGCTAATTGGAACCAACAAGATATGATGTTTGGGATTTACTTCTTAAAAATTTGTAATCCTGTGTGTAGGGAACTGTCTCAAAGTTTCTGTTCTGGATTTTTTTTTTTAAGCTGTTAAAGAAAAACAGAATTTATATTGGTGCTGATGTTTGCATTTAGTTGATTAGTTTAATTATCTGCGTTGGTAGCAAATAATTTACAGATGTAGATGATGAATCCAAATGAGAGATATAGTAGTAACTAGTTACAATTAATCAGTTAAATTTACTTTAATAACATTTTTGGGAAAACAAAAAGAAAAAAAACAGCAGCAAAAGCTTTACTTGCTGTACTTTTTAATCTCTAGTTTATAAATATTAGTTTGAAGTAACACTACTCTGGGTTTTGGCTTTACATACATATACATACATACATACATACATACATACATACATACATACATACATACATACATACATACATACATACATACATACATACATACNACACAAAGCTAATTGGAACCAACAAGATATGATGTTTGGGATTTACTTCTTTAAATTTTGTAATTCTGTTTGTAGGCAACTGTCTCAAAATTTCTGTTCTGGATTCTTTTTTTTTTTTTTTTTTTAATGCTTTTGAAGAAAATCAGAATTTATATTGGTGCTGATGTTTGCATTTAGTTGATTAGTTTAATTATCTGCGTTGGTAGTAAATAATTTACAGATGTAGATGATGAATCGAAATGAGAGATGTAATAGTAACTAGTTACAATTAATCAGTCAAATTTACTTTAATAACATTTTTGGTAAAAGAAAAAACAGCAGCTAAAGCTTTACTTGATTATTTTTTAATCTCTAGTTGATAAACACTAGTTTGAAGTAACACTACTCTGGGTTTTGGCATTACATTCCTTAATTACCTTCACTTAATCCAACCTGTTTTAACCAACAATGCATCAGATACACTTGGATATCTACTATTTACTACAAGTATCAAGCATCCATCGAGAAACCATGCATTTGCAAATAGTTCATGCAAACTCCATGAAGAAAGACTGCAGGCATGGATTTAAACACCTGCAGCTGTCCCACTCTGCAGCCAAACTCAGAACCACATATCTAATTCCCTGTACCTCCAACTCCATGTTTTTCCACAAGCTATTGGTCAATTGGTCGTGATTTCCTAACTTAACAGCCATTTAAAGACTTTTGCAAATAAAAGAGTAATTCTGTGGATGTCTACCTTTTACTATTGCTTGAGTACAAACATACTTTGTTAAATAACCTGGGCTATTTTAAGGTAACGGAAGAGACAAACAGCTTTCTTTTATCTACTGTATATGGAATATTTAGGAATGGTTCAATTAGAATAGCACTGAAAAAAGATAAAGATATCTGTCTTTTGTCTAAATGAAATACAAACGTGGTTTGAATTTATTAGATTAGTTAATTTTTGCTTTCTAACTTTGGACAAAGGATGTGGGCTGACAATTTTTAATGTTAAACATGTATATGGATAAATAAGTAAAATGGAAATGAGAAGGTGTACTTAGATATTTATGTTAAGATTCTGTAAAACCAGTTACTATTTCTAGGTTTTAATTTAACAACAAATTCATTAACAACCCCAGTACATTCAACTTAAAGTTATTTTTAGATAATCATTAGGTTTTATCTAGATTGGAACTGACACATGTGTCTTGTCAGGAAAAGACTATAAGTCTGCATCAGATGTTTTCTGGAGTCTCAAAGGGTACAGAACAAAACATTATTAAAATAATACAAATTCCACCATCTTTGAGGATGGTTTGTGGTTGGCAGCAAATTGTAATCCCAGTGCTGGCCAGCAAGATAGTGAAAGAGAGGAAAATCAATCCAAGGATCAGCACCCAGGCAATGGTGGTAATCAGTTTTTTTTATTTATTAAACTCTTCAACAATACACAGTTTGTGAGAAAGGTTATTCCCACTAATGAAGTACCTATAGTTAGTCATTGGATAAAAATTTGAATCACACTAGAGATTAATTTTATTTTTTGGATAAACACAGGACAATAATTCTACCTCTGCTATTTCTACATGTATTTGCATGTTTGTAATAAACCATTAAAACTAACACTGTAACACAGGGCCCTAAAAATGTTACAATGCAACACCTCTAATAATAATAATAATAATAATAATAATAATAATAATAATAATAATAATAATAATAATAATAATAGGTATTCGGATTATTTTATTTCTACATTTTTTTTCTGCCTGCGGCGCCCTCTAGTGGTAAAACACTTCGCATCTGAGAAAGAGAGGAGAACCGTTACATTAGTAAATATTCATGAATTCGCTGTTTTACTTCAT
>NW_015151601.1:121556-186807 GCF_000732505.1 Cyprinodon variegatus
TTCCGTCCAAACATAAAAGTTTTATCTGAAAGTAGTGTTGCGCTAATGCCATTCTTTGGCCCCGATACAGATACGATACCAGGCTGTGCAGTATGTGTCGATACCGATACCATTTGTTGACGTGTGTGTGCTTATATAAAGAACTGCATACTACTCGGATGTAAAATAATTGCCATCATAGCTTTGTCAAGCTGCTGCCTACCTTTGTGAAGCAGGAAAAAGACTAATACAAAGTGAATCCAGTAGAACTTTTTATTGCATACCTGGAATGGGTGACAATAGTTGAATAAACTTTTGGCTCTCACAATGGTATCGGTGCACTATTTGTTGGTACTCGCCGATACAGATACCACCATTTTAGTGCTGGATCAGGACCCTGCCCGATACTGGTATCAGTATCGGTGCAAAACTAATTGAACGAGCAATAAAAAAAGCTGATTCACTGATTACTCATGTTTGGTGAGAAGTGAAAGTAACAGCGTTTTCATTTAAAATCTTTTGAAGTATTGTGTCTTCCTGCATTTACTTTAAAACTTGACTAAACCTAGGACCTATTTTTTTCTTTTTTTTTTGCACAAAAAATGCCTTTATCTCTAGATTTTGATATAGTGATGTCCCAATCGGATATCAGGCTAAAAAATATATATGTATTTATAATGATATCGGATTATGTCATCGTGCACTTCAAATCTCATGTCATGCAGTGCAAAGAGGTCCAGTTTAAGGGAGCCTCTGCTTTTGAAATGAAAGTTCATAAAACATCAACCAAGAAACTCTTTGATTAATAAAGAAAGACATTTCTCTGTTTTGGATAAATAAATAAAAATTAGTTGAGACAATGTTCATTTCTGAAGTTAGACAGAATAACGGAGTATGCAGGTTATATTTTTCATGGTACAAATGGTTCATTCTATTCCATAACATGAAAGCTTCTTTGGTAACATATGTTAAGATTTTGTATGATTCAGATTATATTAAGATATTTAGTTGCACAAAAAGAAGTAGATTAAGAAAAATAATCATTTATTCCAGCAGCCACATAATCTCTAAGAGAATAGTACCATCCAGCTGTTTATTGCTCTTTATTAAGTTTTAAGTCAGAGGAGGGGGACAGTAATTACTGCCTGTTTATTTTTTGTCTGGTATCCACTTCTGAGTTAATCTTAGCATCCTTATGTACAACCCTATGATGAGTCTCATCCAGTTTTCTGGCAGAATATGCTAGATTTATTTAAGTTGTCCTGGTATTTTAAATTTGTTGTAATGACCTGCACTTTAACAAAGCCCTGGTGTCTTTGGAAGGGAAAGGGGCCGATAACATCACAGCTCCTCCACCATACCAGGCTTTAAGTTTATTGTTGACAGTCCCACCTAATATTTTTGTTGCAGTTTTCAAAACGTGTCTGTTAATAATTTTTTTTTTATTTCGCTGGCAAGCCCTGCAAACAAATACCTGTCATGTAGATGGAATCCGATGATCGTCACGGGAACTCGGTGACCCCATCATGCCACTGTGCGATGCAGTTCTCTTACTGCTTGGAATTTACCGTCCTGCCACTAAGTTGAGCAAGATAAACTTGACTCTTCATGCAGCCTTTGTTGTTACTGTTCCACATGGTTTAAACTTTGCAGTTGTCATTCTGTCTTTAGATGCCCTGATTTGCCTTACATGAAAGATCTGTTCTTTTGATTCTCCCATCTTGTAGAGCAGCTAAGACAAATCAGCCTTGTTGTCATTTAATATTTCTGCCCCAGGAAGCAGGAAGTCGTTTATGATAATAATAACTACACCAAAGTCAAGTTATAATATAGATCATAAATGTTAAAACAGATTCAGTTACATTTATTTTATAGGAATCATTGTAATCAGTAATTATGAGACTTGATTTTGTTAAAAACATTTCCTGGTGTTTTCTTTCCCACCTGAATATTTAGATACTGAAATGAAATGTTCTATTTATCTAAAATTGTCTGTGAGGTCATTCTTCTGCTTTAACAAAAAAAATAAACAAATTGTAAGGCCTTTTACACACTTTTTCAATGAGGAATCCTTATATATTCCAGGTGCTGTACTTATTTAATATAACATAGGCAATTATGTCATTTTTATGTCCTTTGTGAACTCAACTTTGTAAAAAAAATGTAAACGATTTTTATTGATAAATGTTTGATTTATCTGTATCTATATTTTTAGGTTACTAAAGGCAGACTCCCTTGAAATCCTCCTTGCTGCTTCTCCACCATGAGTGGCTCAAAGCCGGACATCCTGTGGTCTCCTCACCACCCGGACCGATATGTCATCTGTGACTCTGAGCTGGGCTTGTACAGCATCGGGCCTGTGGGCAGCACAGAAACCAAGCCTGGCACTCTTCCTCTCTCTGAGGAAACTGCTGCTACATTACTAGCCATAAACTCTGACACTCCTTATATGAAGTGTGTGGCCTGGTACCCCAAACATGAGCCTGAGTGTTTACTGGCTGTGGGACAAGCTAACGGAAGGGTTGTGCTCACCAGTTTGGGCCAGAACCACAACTCCACATGTAAAGAGTTGGTTGGGAAAGAGTTTGTCCCCAAACATGCTCGTCAGTGCAACACTTTAGCCTGGAACCCTGTGGACAGCAACCTACTGGCTGCTGGGTTGGACAAGCACCGCGCAGACTTCTCTGTTCTTATATGGGACATCAGCAGTAAATTGGCCCCTGAAACCGTCGTAGCAGCTGAGAAAATCCGTCTGTCCTCTGTCGATATGGACACCAGCAGTGTAGTGACTAAGCCACTGTACGAATTAGGCCAAAATGATGCCTGCCTGTCCCTCTGCTGGCTGCTCCGAGACCCAAAGCTGCTCTTAGCTGGGATGCACAGAAACCTGGCAATATTTGACCTGAGGAACACAAGCCAGA
This sequence comes from Cyprinodon variegatus, assembly GCF_000732505.1. Lineage (NCBI taxonomy): Eukaryota > Metazoa > Chordata > Actinopteri > Cyprinodontiformes > Cyprinodontidae > Cyprinodon > Cyprinodon variegatus. The sequence continues at coordinate 124,457 of NW_015151601.1, forward strand.
AAACCTTTGTGAACACTAAGGCCATCCAGGGGGTGACGGTTGATCCACACTTTCCCGACCGTGTTGCCTCCTTCTTTGAGGGGCAGGTAGCCATTTGGGACCTGAGGAAGTTTGAGAAACCTGTGCTCACGCTCACAGAGCAGCCAAAACCTCTGATTAAGGTACGCTCAGGCAAAGTTCAACAGCTAACATCAAACTGTATAAACAAAATTGAACAAGTCAGAGTAAACGTAACAAAGGTAAAAGGTCCAGTACAAGAATAGCAATTTCCCTTAGCTGAGGTTTTAAAAAGAGCTTTGGACTGGGGGGTCGCAAGTTAAAAAGTAAGGCGTGTTTAAACCAAATAATTAAAGTGGTCATGATAAATGCATATTTATTGTGTAAAGCACTTATACATAGATTAAGAGAACATATTTTCTTTTGATGTTCTTGGTTTGCAATCATGCGCTTTGTGTTAATGCTTGTAAATTATACTGGTGGTCAAAGCCATGAAGTCAGTATTATTTTAAAGCTTAAAGGCTGAAAAGAACCTGCTGTTTGTCGTGGCCACAGGCTTAATGAAAGTGGAGGAACCACGTTATACCACATAGTGACGCATTGTGTGTCATTATTTAGTTTGGAAAAATAAAAGAGCAGTAATACAATGAAAAGGGATGAGGATGTAGAATTATCATGCATAATGTGACCATAGTGTCTGAACGAGTTTGTTTTTCTAGACTTATAAAATTGACAAAGAATCAGTTTATCTTTTTTACTAATTGCTTATTTTGTATTCTGAAAAAGAAAGCCAGAAGCTGTTGTATATCTGTTTGCTAATACTCTCTTGGTTGAGGCTAGGAGGTGGAGATTTATAGAACACCATTTGAGGAGTTTTGGGTGGAGCATTTTTGCAGATAAAGATGGTTTTTCATCTTAAAATGCATAATATTTATATTTTTTTGTCTATTACTGCTCTGACTGGATTTTTTTTAACAGAGGGCATGTTTTAGAGTCTGTATGCGCCAGTTAATGAGTATTTGATTACCATTAATTGCAGATAACAAACAGATTGAAGTTAACATTGGTTACTTAAAATTGGCCTAGTTGTACATATTCGACTTAGGATTGTCTTTAAAAAACTGACTAACTTTGGCCAGTACTGATTTTTAAGCAGATATGTAGTGTTTTCCTTATCATGTTTGTTTTTTAGGATATTTCATTCTTTTGATCCCAGTTTTTCCTTTTCTTATTCTCAGGTGGCGTGGTGTCCGACTCGCACCGGCCTCCTGGCGACCTTGACACGTGACAGCAACATAATTCGCCTATATGACATGCAGCACACCCCCACTCCTATCGGCGATGAGACTGAGCCCACAATCATCGAAAGGAGCGTGCAGCCCTGTGAAAGCCAGATAGGCAGCTTTGCCTGGCACCCCTCCTCACAAAACCGCATGGTGGTGGTCTCTGCAGCCAACCGGGTGATGACCGACTTCACCGTGTTTGAACGCATCTCTTTGGCCTGGAGCTCCACCGCTTCGCTCATGTGGGCCTGTGGCCGACACTTATACAACTGTGTGGAGGACTCAGCTGAAAGTGCAGGAAATGCAATCGATAAAGACATCGCCACTAAGATGAGGGAAAGAGCTCAGTCCAGGTACGGACACGATACTGTCCAGGTATGGAGGAACCACCAGCTGGCCGGAGGGAATGATCCCCAGCTCAGGTCTTTATGGTTTGACCTGTCCTATATCCTTTCAATATAAATACATTTGAATCATGGATGTGACTGTTTTTAAGGTCCCATATAATGAAAAATTAACATTTGAAACATTTTTTAACAGTCACGGGTGTATGAGGTTCATAAAAGACCACCAAAAAACCCTTTCCCTTCTCTCAGTGCCTTTCTCCTCTTCTTAGCTAATGTGTGCTTAAAATGCTCCGTTTAAAAAATCCTTCCCCTTATGATGTCAGAAGGGGAAATAAGTAGTCCAGAGCTGTCTTTAGTAGCCCATTGATTTCATCTAATTCTTTATTCCACACTCCTGGTCTATCTTTACAAACTCTGTCTGGTTGTCATGGTTGCGGGTTGTGGGGGCGTGGACATGGAAGTCAAAACAGCTTTTTCAGAGGAGGGCTGAAAAGATTTTTGGTAAAGGACGAGAGGTATTTTTCTGCACAAACGGCATAAACATGGTTTGGGGCTCTCATTGTTCATATTTTTTATTTTTAAATGCAGATTAATGTGGGACCTTTAAGATGCAGAGTGAATACCAAAGAACCTTTTTAAAAAAAAAAAAAGTTAAAATCATGTTTGCTCAAGTAGGTAAATTCAACGGTTTTTAAGCCTTTTTTTTCCCCAAGTTAAAATCTGATGTACTAAGATTATTAGAAATCCTGCTTAAAAAATACATGAAAAACTTATTTTGATTTCAGGTAATTGCTTCTCAGTATTTATTCCTGATACTTGTTCTGGAATCTCAAAAAAGATTGCCAAAAAGTATGATAAAACTAGTTTTTCACGTTTCTAAACGTTTGTTTGATCATTTTTCTTGTGTTCAGTAAAAATGAGCAAATACTTCATAAAGGAAATTAAAATGCATTGCAAATTTATTCTAATTTTTTTTTTTTTTGAAAAACAAAAGAAATACAGTTTTGTCATTAGTGCATCACTGGGGAAAATGTGATCAGTTCCAGATATTATTAGTTTTTTTTCCAGAGTTGCCACTTATCGAACTTCTTTATGAATTTATGATTCCTATGTAAATGTCACATATGAAACAGTGTGCAGAAGACATGGAGCTAAAATTGCAAGGAAACAAACAGTCTGTGGTTTGTTCGGGCATTAAGAACATTGTCAAGACAAGTTCAGGTAAGAAAACAAACCCTGAAATCGAATCATTCAGCTGTTTTCTCAGTGTCATTGAAGTTTGTGTTTTCCCGATACCTGAAGGCACCACAGAGACCCGCAGGTGTTGGAGCGGCTCGGACCGGCAGACACACGTAACCCGCTTTCACAGTGAGGAGCGCAGCCTCGCCCTCAGGCTGTGTGGCTGGATCAGCCGGGGGCCCGACATCGACGTGGAGACTTTCCTGCGCTCGCTGGAGCAGGAATGTGAGTGGGAGCGAGCTGCTGCCATCGCTCTCTTCAACCTGGATATCCGCCGTGCCATCCAGATCCTCAACAAGGGAGCCATTACTGAAAAAGGTGAGTAAAGGCTGAATACCTCAAGAGAAACCCAAAGAGGTTTCCATTTTCACTCTGTAGGATAAATAGTTTTTTTTTTCCTAATTGAATCCTAAATTCAATATTTGTTTTATTCAATTTTTATATTTTTGCCTTATTAAACGCGTAACAAAGGTCCTCCAGCAGGGAGATGGAAAACTCTCTCATCAAATACTCAGATTTATTTCTATTTCAAGACAGTAGATGGCGATACATTCAGCTTTAACAAAAAACAATAAAACCTGTTAAACTGTTTCGTATAATTAACATTTTCAATTTAAAAATAAAGAAAAATAAAACAAATAAAGAAATATATTTGATGCCTATACTCAAGAAAATCCTTTTTTGTTTTTAAAACTGCTTAAATCTGCTTTATTTGATATGTTTTTGATATTATATGTTTTTGATAGGGTTTATTCAGTTGTAATTTGGGAAATGGTTTAGTTAAAATGCAACAAAAGAACAGCTCCTCTGCTCCATCCAGCCATCTAGCTATAAATGGACCCAAAGATATTTATCTTATCTAATAGGATTCAGTTTTTCATATGAAGGCTTTACTATACTCTTAGCTCACCTGATGCATGTTCAGCTATTCTGGGAATGTTGTTTGGAACGTTCAGGAATACGTTCATGGAAATTTTTGACTGTTCTTCTAGGAGTGCATTCATGAGGTCAGGCACTGATGTTGGCTTGCCTCACAGTTTCTTCTCTAAATCCACCCACACAAAACTCTAATCTATATGGATGGATCTTATCTCATACACTGGTACCCAGTCATGTTGAAGCTGGAAGACCCCATCTCTAAACTGCCACACAGTCTGTCTAAGGTCTGGATGTTCTGCAGCCGCTCACTCAAACTGTGAGGTCAAATCCAGAATCTGAAAAATAACAAACAGTTAAAACAGGTACATTTAATGGAAGGACTTATTTCACAACCTGCTGGCTGGAATTCGCTGATCCCCCTGACGGCGAGGCAGTCTGCAACACCTACCTGTCGCCATGAAAGGGATTGCGACACCTGATTTTAACGACTCGAAGGGCTCACACGGTACTTTTAACGATGTGGTTTATCCTGATGAGCTGTGGTGTTACCTTTTTAGAGTAAAAATATGTAAAAAAAAATTCTCTTTTTTACTGCCTGGAATTAATGACGCATTTACCTTTGTGTTTCCATTGGAGTATTATTACCTCCACTAATGATCAGGTCTTAGGTAAAGAATTTTATATCAAACTGCACACACCACAATAATATAAACAAACATATTTTGCCGGCAGGTTTGAACTGTTTCATTGGAGTGATCATAGGGTTCTGCATCAGCAGTGCTGTGTCTCTCCCTACCAGCTCCCAGATCAGCTTCTCTAATTGGTTGATGTGGCACGTCAAGCAGCAACAGCTCAATTTTTCCAACTCCAGGAGCTGCTGCTTCTGAGACGCATCATGCACGTCAGATGCTCAGAAGCCCATGAGGCACTGCTTCGCCTGCTCTGATGCGTCATGATGAGCTGCTCCTGCTGCTCGAAACGCACTGCAGGACCTTTTGATGCGCCGTGATGCACGTCAACCACAGACTTTGCATGTATACCAGCTGCTTCTGCTGCTCCAGCAGTGTGCGGTCTGAACGTAGCACGCTATCCCTTTAAATAAAAGATAAAATAACAGTTTTAGCAGAAGTAAGAAGAAGCTAAGATGTTCTTTCTTTTGGTTTTAGTCTGCCCAGTATAGAAGATGGATGCATGGATGTTTTTGACTTCCAGTTTATGAGGCGGATGCTTAAGTTAATCGTCGCATGTGTTTTTTTTTTTTTTTTTTTGATTGATCATGGAGATATCACTTGTAGGTTTGGGTGATTGGATGAATTTAATGAGTAAAGATGCTTTTTTTGAGTCACCGATCACTCTTTACTGATTTGACTGGTGTAAGTTTAGGAAATAAAATGGCCTTTTACCCAACTGTATTTCCCTAGAAGAATAGAAACAGCTGTAGGCGCCTGGGGCTGCCTTGCAGGAAGACATGTAACACAGCAATGTACAAATTTAGTTCAAAAGAGTTTTTTTCCCCGAGAAGTATTTTTTAGACTCATTGTTTAGATTTAGAAGAACCATCTTGGGCATTACTCATTGAACTCAGTGTAATGTTTTGTATTGAATGCATTGTATACTGGATTTGTCATTTATATAACAAATATTCTTTCCAAAGTCCATGTTAGTGTTATATAAATGTTGTTGTTAATAACCAGTGAAAAAACATCTGCTGAACCCTGCAACAAAGCAGCCAGTGTCTCCAAATGTGCTATGAATACTGGCTGTAAATAAGGTCAGACACCAAGCAGTGTTAGAATTTACTCCAATAAAGTTTATAGTGGTTATAATGCAAAGAACTGTAACATGTTGCTCCTGGGATCGTATTTTTTTTCCAGAGAATAGTGATTCAAGGATAAAGGAAACTAGGGAGAGCAGTCTGCTGTTTACACAAGTGTGACAAGGAAAAAATTCACTAATGTAGGTCAAGCATTTCTCTGCTGTTTTCTGAGTGCTTCCTGTGCATGACTGATAGAGTCATTCATTAGATAAGGTGTGTCAACAGAGACATGTCAGCTTGAACCGTTGCTTTATTTCAAACGGAATGTGTTGATTCCTCTGCACATATCTGGACACAATTAAGAGGAAATATGATTAAGTTAAGTATTTTCCAACCAAATAAACAACTCAGTCATTGTCAAAGCATAAGTCAACTACAGATTAGAGCTTTTTTTCAAAACAGTTTATTATTATTATTAGTTTTGCTTGGTTAAAATATGAGTTTTCTATTTTAAGTGCAGATGAATACATGATTTTTTTATATCTATGTGGTTTAGTTTTTCTTTTTCTTATTTATGACTCAAGTGAAAGGTCTTCCTAGCCCTTTATTATAACATTTTAAAGCTCTTTTGTGAACAGCTTCATGTTTCATTGAGCTGTGTGTCTGAGCCTCAATCTGCACACAGAACATTAACCTGACTCGCCAGATGGATTTGCTGCGCATATCCATCTGGAAACCTTCCGTAGAAGTAATTTTGGGAAGGGGCGAAAATACTGGTTAGCTGATTGGCCTATGTTGGTGATAGACGGGCCAAATAAACCAATCAGATCAACGAAGCATATGACGTACTAACAGAGCGACGACGAAGAGGAGCCAATTGATAGATCAAACTTTTGCCGAAACCAGTCGGGAGAAGAGCAAAAACATCTTTTCCTCTGAGAAAAGCCTCCAGAGCAGTGTTTTGCTCTTCTTTCAGTGAAGAAATACTCTGTCATTCCGATAAAACTTGCTCGATAGCCACGCTAACGCTAGTTTCATCGGCTGAAGCCGCCATGTTCTTTAGACTGAACTGTCGCGCTTCTCGTTGCGTCACACCTCAACCCGACCGGCTCCAAATTTTCTTTAATGGAGAGTCTCCAGACTGATTAGCGAGTGAAATCTTGAAAGCTCGCGAGATCAGGATGGTCTCACGAGGCTAACAGAACATCAGTTCAACTCTAAAAATGATAAAGGATCTAAGTAGTTTATATGACAGGCCATAGGATTGAAAGTTAGTTTTTTTCCTCATACAGATAAATGTAAGTCCTGCACACACATTTCAAAAGAACCTTCTTTATTAAATAATGCAGCCACATTCAGTTTATTATTTAAATATCATTAAAAGTTCTTCCTCCAAACAAAGATTAAGGATTTCTAAAAAAAAAAGAATTAGGTACACAAACCTCTGTCATCTACTTAGTATCAGACATACACATGCCAGCTCTAAAATGGTTAAATTCCCTCTTCTAATATTTAGTTTGATGTCTCCAGGCTAGTTGGAGATGTCAGACGAACTGCACACCTTTTAGAGCCATCAGCAGATTCTGGGTGGATGCTGGTTGGAATTTTAACTGCTCTTCTTGAGACAAGTAATTTATTTGAACTGGTTTGCTTTCAGCCTCGGGCCAAGCTGTTAAACATAGTCCATCAAATTTCAAGGTCAGGCTGTTGAAAAGGCCTTTTAGGGAGCTTATTGTTACACTCCAGCATTTTATCCACAACCAGGCTGGATGTGTGTGGCGCAGGTTTCAGGAGTTCGTCACGCAGTTGGAGAGTCGCCGGTGCAAAGCCCACTTCCAGTCATCTCAGTCAGGCCTTGAGCAAGAGACTTCTCCTGCTTTACATACTGATGGTGGTCAGATGGCCCAGTGGTGACTCTGTACGCCAGCCGTGCTTCTGTTATTGAGCCAAAGGGCTGCCATTGCTTAAATATACCTCGCCATCATCAGCGTCTAAATGTGTGAATGGATGGAAGGCTGAATGTTGGCCCGGTCTAGACAAAGCTGGGATTGAGTATATGTGCAAAGCTTCTTTATTGGTTCGTTCCATCATGAAGAATCAGCCTTAAAACAAACAATAACTTCAGCAAACTTTAGTGTAGCAGTTCTTTTTTAGAATTCGTGATTTACAAACTATTGTATTTATTTGGGATATTAAACTTTTTACTGGCTGCTCCTCTTTGCAGGTCTCATGTTTTTCTCTCTTCTGCATTTATTCTATTTATCCTACTTCTACCTTTTTCACTAGTGTGACAGCACTAGTCTGCCACCAACTGGTGTGGCATAAGTATAATCACACCTATTACTGCTTTGTCAGCTTTAGGCAGATTCCTCTTTACACTTAAAGGAGATAGGTACACGTTTAACTCCTTACAGTCAGTTAGTGCTACAGTTGGCTCACCTGTTCTCGTTTCATACTGTTTGTCAGCCAGTTTCCAGATCCACCTGACTTACCTTTCCAGATGGAAAGTGTTTACCGTCGCTTGGCTTCTGAGACCCTTTGCTTCCTTAAATGAGCACCAATTCTCAAAATCTAAATAGATGTTCAACATAGTTTTACTTCTTTCTTGGCTTTTTGGCTTGAATCTGAGAAAAGTAACGCCAAAAAAGGAAACTTTTCCCATAGCTACTAGGATCTGGTAGCACCTGAGCTCACATGACTTCAAACAGCTCCGGGGGGCTGGTGCTTAACTGCGGCAGTCTACAGGCAAGAGTCGTGTCCACCCTGGACAGGTTGCCAGTCTGTTGCAAGGCAACACAGAGACACACAAAGACACACACTCACGGCTAAGGACAATTTTGAGAAACCAGTTAACATAAGAGTCAAGTTTTTGGACTGTGTGAGGAAGCTGGAGTACCTGGAGAGAACCCAAGCTTTCACAGGGAGAACATGCAAACTCCATGCAGAAAGACCCTGAGCCAGAGATTGAACCCAGAACCTTCTTACTGCAAGGCAACACCGCTATCCATTGCGCCACCATGCGGCCCAACACTTATATTCCTTTTGGTGCAAAATCATTTATATCATAACCAGAAGTAAATACACAAAATCTACCAAACAATTATTTATAAGCTAAATCTTTTTCAGTGAAATTGATTGTTTTATTCTGCACTGCTCGACTTTCTGTAGATGTATTCTTTAAAAAATGTAATCATATTAATTAAAAGATTTTAACCATGTCCTTTAGGCTTTTTCTGTGTTACTTCTTGATTTGTTTTCATGTAGCTGTAGTGTAAAGCACTTTGGAGTCCTCTGACTTAAAAAAGGCCCATTAAGTATTAGTTATTTACTCACAAGAAGCTCCTGCTGTAAAATGACCATCTTTAAAAGTGACTAAAATTTGTAGTTACCAAGTTTCCATTCCAAAAAAAGTGGATTGTTTTTTGTTTTTTTTTACCTTTTTTTGGAATGAATTAGGAGTTCTTGCTTTTAAAACTGTTGAGGACTTTTTACCCAAAGCTGGAACAGAAAAGAATCAAACTTATCATTAAGAGCTTTAGAAACAGATGGTAATTAATCTCTGAATGGATCTTCTGACTGATTCTCCTCTCAAACTGCAGGCAGTGGATGAATCTTCTTCTCTGTTCTTTTTCTACAGGTGACCTGAACCTGAATGTTGTGGCCATGGCTCTGTCAGGCTACACTGATGAGAAGTCCTCCCTGTGGAGGGAGATGTGCAGCTCTCTGAGGCTCCAGCTGAAGAATCCCTACCTCTGCATCATGTTTGCCTTCCTCACCAGTGAACCTGGAGCCTATGATGGCGTGCTGGTAATAAATACCCCACTGTCATGGACCTTTAAAGCCAGTTTGTGAAGAAAAAACCCAATAATGATAACAATGGACCTTTTGTTCAGATTTTTTTTAAAGAAAAGTTTATTTATGCTGAAGATGAATAAACTGAAGTATTACATCACTGGTTTTATGTGGAAAAGCCGCAGGTGCAAAGGAAGAGCAGTGTTTACCATTTTCATCATCAGTTTTATAGATCATAAAACTGTTGTGTAAAGGAGAAACCTGTGGGCCAGGCCAAAATCCATGTTTGTTTTCCCTTTTAGTTTATCAGTCCAATTTTCCCTCAAACCTGTTCTTGGTAAAAACTAATCAGAAGACCCAGTGAGTCATCAAGCCATGCTGGTTTTTAGAACTGACTTGGTTTGGCTTTATTTTTATGTTTATTTAAATCTGAATCTGGAGAAGGCTAAGAATTTGAAATATGTTAAAATCCAAGTACATCTAAAGTTCAGTTAAAGAAACATCATCATCATCATTGTTTCTGTTTCAGTATGAGAGCAATGTTGCTGTCCGGGACCGAGTCGCCTTTGCCTGCATGTTTCTCAACGATGTTCAGGTAATTACAGAGGGAATCTTTCTGCCGCATATTTCTACAGATAGCCTGTCAAGACTATTATATGAGTTTGTGTCTGCCTTTGAATCTTCCTGTTGCAGCTGCCACGTTACATCGACAAACTAACCAATGAAATGAAGGAGGCTGGGAACCTGGAGGGAATCCTGCTGACCGGACTCACTAAAGATGGCGTAGATCTTATGGAGAGCTATGTGGACCGAACCGGGGATGTGCAGACCGCAAGCTTCTGCATGCTCAAGGTACTCAGCTGAATTATGTAGCTTCCTGGATGGGGAGCAAAACACCTTGAAACTTGGAAAACAAAGTCCAGTGTTTTTTGTTTTTTTTGTAACTTATTTGGAAAGTCTGTAGAGTTTTCCGTTACTGCAGTTACTGTTGGAGTCTTTAGGGGTTCATCTCAACCAGCTTTGCTAATTCAAAAGCTTCTTGCTGAAAAAAAGTCTTGCAAAGATTTTTTTATTTTTTATTTTTGTCTTGGTTCTGGGTTTTACTAGACCATTTACTCCTGGAGCCCCTACTCTAAGAAAAATTTAAAACAGCTGCATGGGTTTAGGTGTGTACTTTAAATGGCCCTTTCTAACGCTTAAACATACACTGATTAAAAGAACAACACGTTTTTATACCAACGTAAACATGCAATTAGTTCTGGATAACCAAATATTTCCTGACTTTCTTTTTCATAATTACATTTTTACCATAATTTCCTCTGATCTTTAACATATCAGCCTCCGGTATACACACAGTCTGCATCAGACATGATTAGTATGCTAGGTATGCAGCCAAGCCAAACCTTTTTCTGAAACTCATCAGTCTTCATGTTGTTTATGCTCCCATGTTCTTAAAGTCTGAATCATACAGAAAGATTTTAAAATGTTCTTTTTTGACCCTTTATACGACACTCAGTGAAATACTTTGAAAATATAAATTTCAAGCCAACAGTGTTGTTGGAATCCAGGACAAGACTTTATAACCTTTTTAACAAAAAAAAGAATATGGATATTTTGATGGTAAAAATAAACGTCAATGTAATAACAGGAAACGCCAACTTGCCTTAACATAGTGAGAAAAATAACAAAAGTGCTTCTATAAGAAATTCATGAAAAACACCCTTGAGAGTGAAAGAAAAACGAAAAGATATTTTTTGTTTCGTACAAAATAACCTTAGAGGCATTAATGCTGATACTGGCACTTACATTTTTTATTTTATAAACCTAAATATAATTGTTTACTAGGCTTATTATATGTTTGACTTTACTTTTTAACTTTATGCTTTTACCTTTTTTTTCTTGACTTGTTAACTTTTTTTTCAACTTAGTTTACAGTATGTAATATATCATTCCAGGGCTCATCTAATTGGTCAAATGCCAAAATAGGATGTACAGGCATTTAGTGGTATCTTTGCTGAATGGCTGGATGGGGGGGGGTTCCATTTGTACGGGGTATGCAAGTGATCCAAAACGGTAACTTGTCCTATAAAGGGTTCAATAGACCCCAAAGATGACTGTTAAATATAGCAGATAGAATATTTTCACTCCTACAGTGTGTGCACAACACACCACACACGAAAAAGGTTTTAATTAGACAAGCTCAGTTGTAAGATGAGAAATCTCCCAAAAACTCTTCAGATCTAATGAATTCGTTGAGCAATGGACAGAAAAGGTGTTGGTAATAAAAGTGAGGGGCAGGGGCACTGCTTGCTTACTGGTGAGTTGTTGTTTTTTCCCCTGGGAAACACTTTCTGATTGGCTACACGTCACATTCCACAGGCTGCGTCCTTCTGTGTACTTGGGGAAACAACACACTCTGAAGTATCAGGACAAAACAATCCATCATGTTGGATTTCTCCAAATTACACTGCGAGCCGTCCTGGTGTCCTTTTAATCAGAGCAGATAACTTAACACACAGAGCAGGATTATTTTATAAGGTTATCCTTAAAACATCCACATAATCTGTGCCTTTCAGAATTAGATCAATAAAATCGGCATCATTATCTTGCCATGTGAGGTCAGCATTAAAAACCTCAGTTCACAGAACATCTGGATTTAGAATATTACTTAATTCTGTGCATTTTATTTCCATCACACAGAGTATGACCAGAATACAGAAAGTGGCCATTGGATGAAAAAAAAAATCCCCCTGCAACAGTGAAATAAATATACATTATTGTTACTTTTCTGTGTAACCAGGACTTACAATGACTTAAGATTTCAGTGAACTTATAACAAAGTTCAGAATGACCCAGTGCAAAAACGAATCTAAAAATAAGTAAACATTTCTTAAAACTAGGTGTTTGTTTGTATTACTTCATTCTAACAGATAAAGGGATGATCTGCCAATTGGATTAGTATATTTGCTTTAGAATAGAAAATAATTATATATTATGGACTTGAAATAAGATAAAAAGTTGTTTTTTTTCCTAACTTTAAATGGAAATAACTGTTCCATTGGGGAGTATCTGTCTGCTTAAATCAAGGGAAAATACACATATTTTTAAGACAAATTAGCCTACTTAGATTTTATTTTTTGGTACATTGAAATAAGTAGTAAATTACAGTAGCATTACATCTATATTCCGGACAGACCTCTGACTTTTCTCTTTGGATCTTCCCTCCTGGTAATATAAAAGAGATGTAAGACTCATAGTAAATGTAAAAAAAAAAATAAATAGATATGTTACCTAAATTTTGTGTGTAAACTAAACCTGTATTTCTACATATTTTAATAAATTCACAAGATAAATCAAGGGGCCGTTTAATTAATTTAGTTTTCTTGTTATAACAAGTCCTGCAGCCTGTACCGACAGGAGCTCGGTTTAGAGTGTCGGCTGCATGAGAACTGCCTTTCCCTGCGTGAATGCTCTCATATATGAAGGTGAAGAGGTTTTTCATAAATTATCACTTTTATCAGGGTTCACCTGGCGATGTGTTGAAAGACCCCAGAGTCCAGTGCTGGATCGAAAACTATCGCAACCTGCTGGACGCATGGAGGTTCTGGCACAAACGGGCTGAATTCGACATCCTCAGAGGCAAGCTGGACCCCAGCTCCAAACCACTAGCTCAGGTAACGATGCTCATCACCTGGCCTGTGTTTCACACCATGTTACCATTACAGTTGTTTTATCTGCTGCTCATCATTTGATCTCATCCAAATAAAAAAAAAAGTCCAGGCAGCTGCTGAGCCTGCAGTCGTTGGGTTTTACCTTCGCTGCGGCCAGGTTCTTATCAGCCTAGTGCTGTGTTTGTTCTTGGCAGGTGTTTGTGAGCTGTAACTTCTGTGGAAAGTCCATCTCCTACAGCTGCTCGGCAATGCCTCATCAGGGTCGAGGGTTCAGCCAGTACGGGGTCAGCGGCTCCCCCACTAAATCTAAAGTCACCAGCTGTCCTGGCTGCCGGAAACCGCTGCCACGCTGCGCCCTCTGCCTCATGAATATGGGCACACCAGTTACCAACTGCTCAGGTACAGAGGATTAGTAAACGACATGCAATTACTGCCGATAAATAAATAATTAACATCGACCAGCATTTAAAACCTGTTTTCACCTGAACATTTGTTGCTGTGATATCAGTTCTACCAGCTCTGAGAGTCGGATTTGACCTCAGGATGAATGTTTTTTTTGCAGGAACAGGAAAGTCTGATGAGAAAATGGACTTAACAAGGGAGAACAAACTCGCCCAGTTTAACAACTGGTTCACCTGGTGTCATAACTGTCGACATGGCGGCCATGCAGGTCACATGCTGAGCTGGTTCAGGTAGGGGAGATTTTTCTAATCAGTTTGATCTAATGGTTTGTATCACATACTGACCTCTCTCTCTAAGCTGTAGTGCACATTAGAGATGTACTGTGAACGCAGCTGAGCTCTGCTGTTTTTTCCCGTTTTTTTCCTTTCTTTATTAATCCTGTTCTGTGACTAGTTGGTTGGAAACTCAGAAATACAGTTTTATCACCACACCTAAGCTCTAGGTCATGTGGAAACATGTCAGTTTGGTTCATTCAGCCACTCAGAGAGAAGAAAATTCGTTTTTAAAAACACAGTCTAAACTTTATTTACAGGTTTTCAAGAAAATACTAAATTAAATCAGTATTGGTGGTCAAGGCTATAGGGAAACTAAACTTTAGAAATAAACTTTAAAAGTTTGATCTGAGCATCTGTCACTTTTCCTGACATTTTACCAAATGTAATGGAAAAAAATCTTTTTTTTTCAATTTATTTATTGATCACATTTATGTTTATAGAACATTAGTTTAGTTTTACTAAAGCATTGATACAAATAGAAAGAAATGAAGTAACAATTACTGTGAGTCTCTTATGTTAAACTAATTTTATTCTGTTTTGCATCTTTTTTTTCTCTTTTCTCTTTTTCTTTTTCTTCCACAAGCCTTTAATTTGAGATCAAACTAAATGAGTTTTCAGGTTTTAGGTTTTATGAGGTTACAGTTTGTACTTTAACTAGGCCATTTCTCTGCCCTTCTAAACAAGGCCACATCCTCATGCATGTGCTACCATGTTTTACTGTTGCCAGGAGGTGTCTTTGCTGTGATGTTTTTAGGGTTTTCTCCTAATTTGGTCCTTGACATTACGGCTAAAGATCTCTTTTTTAAATTTGTCTTTGATGTCCAGGAGTCTTGTTGGCAACTTTCCTCATTTAACTCATGCTGCCATTTCCTTGTTTGGTTCTTCCAGCAACTCCTCTAACAAGCCATCCTTGTTCAGTTTTTTTTTTCCACTAATTTCCCAGCCTTAAATTCTAAGTAAGATCCAATATATATTTTTTCCATGTTTACTGATCGTTGCCCAATCTAAATTTTGACTCCAAATGAAGTGGAAATAGTCTTATAATCCCTCCCAGAATTATGCACAGCAGCAGCTGCTTTGCTGAAGTCACCGCTGATGTCTTCCCATCCTGGCATGGTGTCGATTAACACCTGCAGGCCTCGGAGCTTCAGAGATTTAAACAAGTTATGAACAAAATCATTTTCCTATTCTGTCCTGATGCTTCAAACTCTCAAATTCAAAAAACATGAAGTTTCTTTTTTGCCATTGAAATGTATAATCTGAAGCTGGTGAATCTTTGGATATCTAGTAACCAGTTTTTTTTTTTTTTTTTTTTTTTTTTTTTTTTTTTTTTTAAGTTCAAGAATTACGTTGTTTCTTTAGCTTGCTTAAAACAGTCTGTATGTTTTACAGAGACCACACAGAGTGCCCGGTGTCAGCCTGTGCATGTAAATGCATGCAGCTGGACACCACAGGAAACCTTGTGCCTGCGGACAGCAGCTAAACGGGACATGCGTGTTGGAAACTGAAGCCTAACACAAACCGGGAGCCAACTGGTGCAGGCTAACTGCTGCGACTCCACACCAGCTACTGGGCAGCTTCAACAACGTCCCTCTCCGAAGTGGCTGCTTGGATAGAAAGATATACTGCTAAATAATAGTCTAGGGAATGTTATCTAATACCAGAGCTCTATATGAAGAAGGGAATCAAAGTGTGGCGTAATAATTTGACTAACTATGTTAAAGGCAGAAAGGGAGCGGAAACTAATTTACTGCTCTACTAATAAGAATCACTCTCAGGAGAAGTTGAAGAGGACATAATGTTATTAGCCTCAACCAGATTAACCTGAATCAGGATGCAGTTTTATTTCCAGAGATCCAGTCAGATATCTGGTTTAGGAGATGTGATCAAATGTGCCATCATTTCTTAGGTTTGTTTTGTTGTGTTTCGGTCCATATTTAATGTGCGACGGGCAAAATCTTCACATACCTCAATAAAGTTTTATTCAGGGTTCGATGACAATGATAACAACCTCCTACTCTCCTCATCTGGCTTTGTGAAGGAGGGGCTTCCAGTCTGAAAGGTTTGCCTTAGAGGGCGGGTTGGGTGGGGGGGGGATTAGAGGAGCTGCGAAGGGACAGAGAGGAGGAAGAGGAGGGTGCGCCTTTATTCACCAGCTTACTGCAGGCCTGTGGCCTATGAAAGAAGCTCGCCAGAAAACGGCAGCTGCTCGGCACCCTGACAAGACCCTCCAGATTGTTTCCCTCATAAAGAACCTCAGCTGCCGGAACACTATTGACTCAAAAAAGAAAACTAGAGAACAGACACCCTGAGCCCTGTACAGCTACTCCCCTCCCTCCTACAACCTCCAGACCAACACACTGCCCTTTCTTTCTTTCTGTACTCAGATGCCCAAATTGCACCCAAAATCTATGCATACCACACATGAATCCAAGGATGGGTGCCATCTGTGGGGTAGCTGTCGTCTGCAAACCACAATGGAAATGGTATTTATGTCTTTCTTCGCCACCTTCTCTGCACAGTCTCTAACCCAGGGACTTATTGTAAATAGGGCAGCCATCCCAATAGCTGGCTAACTCACTTAGTCATGGAGTGTTGAGGAGGAGTTGGGAGGGGGCAGAGCAGCTACTGTAGGCAGCCTTTTCAAAGGATCTTCATCTTGGAACGGGGCAGACAAATTGGTGAGCCATGTAGCGTCCTGGAAAACACAGTGGCTGGAATTTCTTTTTTTCTTTTTGACAGTTTCTTCTGTTCTGCTTTTTAAATAAACCTCTGCTGACAAATTGAAGTATTGTTGGATGTATATGTTTTCCTTGTTTCTATGGTTTATTTTAAAGTAGATTTCATAGACACAGATGGCGTGGGTTTGTTTTTCTGCCCTGAACTTACAGATGCTTGGCCAAGTCTAGTATGGAGACTTTATAGAACTTAAGCTTCCACTCCACTTCAGGAGATAAGCAGGGACTTCACTCCAAGAAATTAACATAAGTCCTTAGTTGAAAAAGAGGCTATTACCTTAACTGTCCAACTAAAAGCTGACCTTACAATCTGACACAAACCATCAATTACAGTACTTTGCAAAAGCTTTAAACCAGCTCTTGCTTCTTTGTTTTAAGATCCCACAGATAATCTTTCAAACATTTTCTGTTCCATTGTACCTGAAAGAACAAAATATCTGCATGAAATAATAAAAAAAAATAAAAATAGAGCATGAGGTCAAAGGATAAAGCTATCAGGCCTAAAAGTAATCTAAATCATCTTGCAAATGTTTTTTCAAAGCAAACACCAGTTTATAGCTATTTTATTGAGATCCTATGTAGCCAACCAATCCAAAGAGTGTATTTGTAAAGTGAAGGGGAGATTAATCACGAATGTAAAAATCTAGAAAACAAAAGATTAAAGTTGCATTATCAGTAAAAGTCTAACAAAGTAATATATTTATTTATCTTTGGTGTTTTTCCACATGGTTACAAAATGCTTTACATCGCATAAAAAAGATCAAGCATAAAACCAATAAAACATAAATAGATATTAAAAGCATACAATGCTCATCAGTTAAAAAACAGCCTTTAGTAATTAATCATTCAAAGAAGATATGGAGGAGGCTCGTCTGATAATAGGCAGCAGAGCATTTTATGAAAGTGGAGCCATGATCCTAAAAGCTTGATGGGCCTCTGCAGTCTTGCTCTGGGCACAGAAAGTAGCCCAGTGAGATGATCTAAGAGGTCATGGGGAAGTAAGCGACAAGAGGGGGATAACCTGTTTATTGATTTTCAAAAAACTATTAAAATCCAACCTGAACATCACAGGTAACCACCACAAAGAAACAAGAATTGGAAAAAAAATATCATCTATCTTGCCTTAGATAATAGAAAAATCCCTGAAAGTTTGGCTCATTTCACATGAACAATGTGAAATTGAAGGATGATGCATTAGAGTAAAGTGCAGTGTATGTTTGTCTCTTTAAGTATGTTGGCAGGTTCTTATGGAATATTTGTGTGGAGCTCTCAGAGGTTGAGGGAGAAACTCTGCCCTGCCAACGGAAAGCAGCCATTGCCCGACTTTCTAACCACACTGGTTGGCTAAACATGTTAAGGCATAAAAGGAATTTGACTCAAGTTTCCAGAAGCTCTGAGCTCTTTTATGCAAAAAGAGGGGCAGAGACAAAACACAGATGAAAGCTGGATAAACAAAGGTTTGCCATAAAGATCCGTGGACTTGACTTTGTGTAGTTATGTTAGAGTGTGTAAACACAGCTGTGATCACTAAAATTTATTACAAATATATATATTTTGTTTAAGCAATTCACACAAGCCATAACTTAACTTTTTCAGATACATATTGTAAAGATCTGTTCCCAAAGTTGGGTTTATTGTGTTCACCATAAAATGTGTTAATGTACTTTTGCCTGGTATGGGGGGCCTAAGCACTGGCAGCTGTTGAATTACTTCAAAATAAGAGATCCTGAATAGTTAGGTTTTAGATTTTTTTGATAAACTGTATTCAATCGGATACAGACCTAAACGCGTGAGGCTAAAATTTATAAAGAATAATTATATTTTAACATCATTAAACGTATTTTTCTTAAAATGAAAACCACGGGAAAAAAAGTTTAACATTTCTGATTGGTTGAAAGTGCTCGGTATAGACCGGTGCAGCCTATCACAGACGTTACTGTACATTATGTTTGACCAATCAGAAACCCAGGCACTGGGAACCAAACCCCGCCCACAGAGATCAGCCAGTAGTCGAGCCGAAAAACTGTCAATCGAGTGAACAGGATGGGGAAGGTCTGAGGGCAGCAAAAACACGTAAAGATGTAACGAGAAGTTGTAAAAACAACTCTAAAAGTTATCCATGCCATGTTTGGAGTTTACCACGGCATGTGTTAATAACCCAGAGGTAAGTCTGCCTCAAAATAAAACATGTTGAATTGTGTTTTACCCATTGAAAGCAGGAGTTAAGAGGTTTTAAAGGAAGCTAACGTTTTTTTGCTAGCAGGCTGATGTTTATCTGAACGCTCCAACTTTTTCCTCCTTTTCTAGAAAAGCAGCAGCTTGGGGCAGTGTGTATTTTTCCCTGCGATAAGAGTAACTAGACATCGTCGGAAGATGTCAGCTCCCAGTAACTCCCTTCAGCAGCCGAGGGTGAGGCGCAGTAATGCAGGCTCTCCGGGCTCGTTCAGCCAGAGCAGCAGCAGCAGCCGCCTCCATCCCATCCGCGCAACCGTGCCCTACCAGCTCCTGCGTGGGGGTCCGAGCAGTCCCACACGGCCGCAAACCCTGCACGGAGGGGCAACGGCCAGCCGGGTCTCAAGCCCCCCATCCAGTCCTCCGCTCAGTTCAGGAAGTACCAACGCAAAGCAAATAATATCCCCTGAAAATAAGGAGGCTTCATGTCCCCCAGACTCTCCAGTTTCCAAAGGTAAAAAACAACATTTGAATACTTGCATAAACATGGAGGATCACATCACGTGTGGTCCCCTGGAGCTCATTACTATAGCTTCTGTTGTTGCTGTTTAGTAAAATAAACTTTGTGGTAAGTTTATATTAAAGGGTGTAAAATGAGAATTTGTTTTAAAAGTTTGTGAGCTGTAACCAAGGCTGGATTCAGAAGCATGTGGGCCCCTGGGTAGGAGCCAGCTTTGGAGGCCTCCTCACACACATTTCCTTTAGGCATGCAGATTACACCAGATTGTTAGTTAGGTTCACATTAGTTTATGGCACTGGTTGTCCTGCAGTGTTTTGTCAACTTTGTTCTACTGATATTGGGGGTATGGATGTTAAATGAAATTAATGAAATTCACCCAGCATTTGGTTGACAGCATCATGGATGGATTGATATAGTTATGAAGAATAAAAAACTGAAATACATTTTTTTTTAGGGTTAGTAACAATAGCAAATAAACTCAATCATAATATTAACTGAGCAGCATCAAAATGTAAAAGTAGTTCATCTGTCTATAATTCCATCCATCCATCCATCCATCCATCCAAGGCTGCAATCTTTTACATGCATAAAAATATAATATCCAAACAACTGTTGCATTTGTAACTTTCTGATATTGATATAGCCAAGAAAAATAATCTGATTATGATATTTTGTATTTATTGTGTTCCATAAGAGATTACAAAACGAATACAGAAGTCCGTTCGTTCGTAAGGAAGCCAGTCGTTGATGTTTTTTGGTGTAAAACTTTTAAGTTGGGGTATCTGTGGCTAATTTTAAAAACACTGTTTTTTTATTCTTTCCGTTGTTTGACTAAAACAAAGTAAGATCATTGGTCAAGTCATTAACTTTGCAGTTTCAATACCAGATTTTGATATGATATTATAAACACAGTTTTTTATTTGAGTTTGTGACCATATATCCATGTAAACCTCGTCAGCTACTTATTTATTTTTATTTTTTTTTATTTTGACAAAAGCTATACAATTCAGTAAATCAAAGTTAGGGCTACACTGTATATGGTCATTTGGAAACTCAAGGAATATCAATCATTGAATGTCATTCCTCAAATGGCATGTGTTCGCCTTTTGCACCAAGTATTAAATTTGGCCCTTTTGTCCAGACATTCATCGTCCTCTGCGTCCAAACCTGATAAATATTTCTAAGAGTGAGATGCATAAGATCACAGAGAGTGGTGAGCATCCTTTATTTAATTCATAACACTGTTATTGTGGTTTTCATTCAGCCCTAACCTGTTTGTAATGAAGCTTTGCATATTTTATGCAGACTACAGTCTAAGGGCATCATGACAGGAGAGCCCGCTAACACTGTTGCCTTGCAGCAGAAGAGCCATGAGTGAAATCCTGGCTGGAGCCTTTTGGGTATGGTGTTCCTCAGCTCTGCCCAAGCATTCTTAGGTCCTCTCTGGGTACCCCGGCTTCCTCCCACAGTACAAAATCATACAGGTTTCATTAACAAGCCACTCCAAATTCCCTAAAGGAGCAAGTGTGTGCATGCAGGGCTTTCTGTCTTCATGATACCCTACCCTACCATGCAAAATTTAATCTATGATAGGCTGGTCCTTCCAAGGATATACTTTGCCCTTTTCGACTGGGGTGAATACTGGATTTGGAGAACAGCTCTGCAATAATGAGGGAAATCTGCTGCTATATGCTTTCCACTGCAATATGGCAACCTAATGAAGGCCCCCTCTGTGCATACAGCTTTAAATATTAAGCACATACACAACAGATGATGCACCATGATGTCCTGCATATTTTACATTGTGCAGAAGGATCCCTCTAAGTTTGTTTAATGTAAGGTTTTCTTCTCTGACTACTTTTGATGCCTGTTATTTGGTAGAACTGTTCTCCTAGAGTCCAGAAAAACACAGCTCTGTTATTGTCTGGAATGTAGTTTTCTGCATGAAGCACAAGCATAGCTGCAGACTGTCTGGTAACTGTTTTAAAACACGTCTCAATATTGAAGTGTGTAAATAAAACTGTCTGGAGACTCAGACTCCACTTTTGTTAACATCAGTGGGTTTTTCTGGATCAGCAGTCAGATGAGTCCCACTTCCATTAGGCACATAATATAGCTTCTACACTCTTACCTTTAACTGAAATGGCTCTGCTCTTTTCCCAGTGCAGCGTTGTGGTCATTGCGATGTTGTAACAGTGGAATTTTATGTTTTTGAAGTGCCTCACATTCCTTGGTGCTTTGAACGGGATGACCTCCAGCCTTGATGACCAGCCTACCATGAAGGGCAGGAAGCAAAGTCTCTTCAATAACAACTCTGAAGTCACTTTTAGCAGGCAGGATGAATATTATCCGTGTTTGGTTAGCTCCTGGTGTTGCTGTCCTTCTTTAGCTGCATGCCCCACATAATTCTTCCAAAGGAGATGACCTCAAACCCAAACTAGTATTCCATGTCAGCTTTAATGAAGAACCAGGACTTCATTTTTGTATATGACCTTAAAAATTCAAACAACACAAAAGATATTGACAATTAGCACAGATTTAGGTGCTATTTCTACTAAGACTCTCCGTTACTTTGCAGAGCATACAAAAGTTCTTTGCATAATTTCGTTATGATTACTGTACTTTGGACTCTGCATAACGTTAGTCATGGTGATGGGATGCACTGTGTCTATAGGATTAAAGCATTACTTCTTTCTAAATGCATCAAAAGTGTATATTACATGCCCTGACCTTTAAGCTTCAGGATGACATCATTTCACTACATTATTGTTGCTTCTAGTCTATAAGCTAAGTGTGCTATGACTGTTTAATCTGCAGAGAAGGACCAAACTTGGATCTCAATTTCATGTTATGTTATGAAAAGGAGTTTTTGCTTTCATTCTGATAACATTTCAACTTGCATTTAAGGGATTTTCACTCCACAGACCAGGTTTTGTAAAAGGTTCATTTGTTACTATTAATCTTTCCTTCACACTAGCAACAGTGTTGCTAGTGTTATCTAGGTTGGGATTAATATCAGAAATATTAATGTTCAAACTTTTAGGCCTTGTCGTAAAGGGGACTGCTATAAATGCTTAACAGTATAATATGGATTTCATAAGTTTAGCGCTTAGTTGTTAAATATCTCTTAGAGTTAGGTAAAACCTTTTGTGGCCATATTGCAAAACGTTCTAGTAAAAAAGTTAACCGTTTTTCAGTGCTAAAGCAGTGTTTTGCTCATGCCCTGTGTATTTAGGTTCATTTATCCAAAGACAACTTAGTATATCTGTTATTGAGCACAATGTGTCATCTTTTAGTTGAGTCAGCAGCACCAAATGATAAAAAAGATGAGTCTGTTTAATCAGAAAGTTCTCAAAAGATGCCTGGATGTGAAAGTTTTGTGATATACTTGTCCAATATTTAGCTGATAACAGGGAAAAAAGTACTGGCACCTTTCTATGCTGCTTTTTATTAATGTTTGAAGTTGGAAAGTTGCTCCAGAAATAACATATAACCCTGACTGAGGTGTGTTATTATTGCAGGTTTAAAAGCAAGTCATATCTGCTTATTTTGAAATAACTGAACAACTATTGGCAAACGTACATTTTCACTTAAGGGGTAATGTAGCACTGTCGGTTGAAGTACCTGAATTGATTGCATCATTAAAAATGTCCGTCACACGCACATGCAAGACAGCCATCCTTGTTTAATAAAAAAACAAAAAAACAAGAGTGGCACTACTGTGTTTAAAATGTTTTAATAGATGGCGCTCTTAAACTTAAAGATAATAACCATAACCATACACTTGGTTTGATCACACATTTTCCCCTGACTAAAACTTTAAGCAACTAATCTTTTTGTCATTAAGTTTACTAAATGAACTTAATCACAAAAAAAAAATCATCCAAATGAGAAATAAACAGTTTTCTTCTGTGACCTTCTGCATGTTTTTCAGATCTAGATCCTTTTGCTGCTGTGTACCCTTATTTTGTAGCTATGCCTCATCCCTTTCATCTCCCTGTACTTTCATTTCGTACCTCTAAACAAAACACGTTGTACCCGTGTACTTTAAGTAAGAGTCAGCATCTTGCATCTCCAGGCTCTTCACAGTTTTTCTCTGTATTCTGTAAAAATTAATAGAAAGATGCTAATTTGAGAAGTTTTCTACATCTTTTATTGCAGTATCTGCTAAATAATTGCAAAACAGTATAACTCTGAAGCTCTAGGGAGGATTGATTTGTGAATTCTTGAATTATTATTTCCATAAATATTGCCCTTTAAATGATAGTTCAGCCATATAGTCCTTTGTTTGGGGCAGTTAATGGTGACAAGCCCTATTTATGACTTATTATAAACCCGAATCTCACTACAGCCTTTTATAAGTAGAAAACAGAAGTGTACTTTTAATTAATCCAATTGCATGATATGCTCTACTTGTTGGGAGATTTGATGCTTGGTTTCCTATTGGCATGATTTTGTACATGGTACTATTGGGTAGAAAATGACCAAAACTGCAAATTTCTAGATGACCAGCAATAAGTGATTATGACATAGTTCTGTTGCCTTCATGTAGCCGAATGCTTCAGTATGATGGGATTTGGAAATATTAGCATTTACATCATTAATGAGAAGCAGTGGACTATAGGAATCAAATTTTGAAAATGCCAGGAACCAAGTTACTGACCCCAGTTATAGCCTCAGTTCAAATGCTGAACTTGCAGTGAATTTGGTTTTGTGAACGAGCTCAAATCTGGGAATTTTGTTTTCATATGGTGTCAGGATAAAGCCTTGTGAAAACCCACAGGAAAGTGCTGACCGCGTGTTTGTTTTAATATTTGCTTCTGCCTTGCAGATCATAAAACCGAACAGACCTAAGAAGCGTTCTCTATTTTCCTGCCTCCTGAATGGGTCTGAAGGGAAATCCTACATTTAAAATGAAGCTAAAAACTTTTCCTTCAGTGTCACAATCTCACCAATGAAATTGGCAGATGGTTTCTTTGATGTTTAAAGTTCTTTTTCACTGCTTCATTTTTTTCCCTCATGAGGAGATGATTGCCGTGTGGTGAATGGGAACGGGGGGTTGGTGGGGAGTGGAAAATAACCTCATTCCCAGTTCAGGGAGCACCGCGTTGGCTTATATCAATATTGATGGAAATTTAGCCTGCTTCCCTTGTCTGCAATGCTTCAGGGAATTTTACTGTAGCCCAGTAAGCTTACTTAGGCAATACCTTTGGGTGGGAAGGCCTGTGTGTTTTATGAACAAAGAACAACAATGACTGGCTGTGCAGCTCCACGAGGGAAGGGGTGCCTCATGTGGATGGTTCAGCCTGCGTGTCCTTTGTGTATGTGTGAAGGGCCTTTGACTTAGCTGTTCTGGCAAGAAATGAAGTAAATAAGCATATCTCCCGCCTGTCCTTCAGCTTTTGACGTCAAAATGAAGAAGTTGAACTAATTACACACCTGAATGTTTTCATTCAGGCTAATAAACACTTTTTTGCTGCAGGCTCAGTGCTTCTTCGTTTATTTTGGATTTGCATTTTTCATTGTGTTGTGTTTGTTCTTACATTGCATGCCTCTGCAGGAATGTTATGTGGATGCAGGCAGTATTGATGTGCATTGCAGTGTGGTGGCTTATGAGCTCTTATGTGGGTGGTGTATGCTTAGCTGCTCTAGGTCACAGCAGATTGCTCCCATAACATTAGATACTCCTGCTCAGCCCAGCATTTGTCTCTGCTTTCTTACTCTTTTTATCTCTCAGTCATGTGGTTCAACAACATCTCTATAGTTTTAGAACAAGAAAGGATCAAGATTAAAACCTCCTGCAGAAACTTGCTTAATTGAAATAGTTTGAGCTCTGGGGTCTTGTTTCTTTTTTTGATTATCTTGGAAATCAAGAATGTTGTTTAGAAATTGGTTTTGTTTAACTTTTTAATGAGTTGTTGTGGAGTTCTAACATAAATGCAACAGTTTGGTTGCAAATGTATAGACACAATGATGAAAATTTAGACATGTGAAGAAGAGAGAAATACAATTAACAGCAAATGTTTCTTTTCTAATTCACAGCAGAAAGATCCAAGCTTCAAGTGCGGAGTTCTAGTGCCATACGAAGAGCGTCTTCCTTGGACGCCATCACAGGACCTTACCTCACTGGCCAGTGGCCTCGGGACTCTCACACACCCTACCCTTCCTGTATGAAAGACAAAGCCACCCAGGTGAATACCATTCCAGTAGAACACAGCAGAAACCAGATGTTTAAATGAACTGTATGGAAAATCAGAATGCTTTTTATTTCACTGTATGTCTCTTTGTGATTTCAGAATAAACCTTTAACCTCAGTTAGCTAAAATTGTATATATTTGGTATCGTCCATGATTGGGAGAGGGGTGGTTTTATTCTGCTTTTCTACAAAGGCAGACATTTACAGGCATCATGTTAGTATTTTTACCTTTAAACTTAATGGTTTTGGTCAAAATTCAAAGGCATATTTTACAAGCTTCTGTGCCCGAGCTTTGATTTCCTAGCTGATACCTTAATATCTCACTTCTCCAAACCCACATAATGCTCTTTTAACTTGATATGTGCACCAGTCCTTCCTGAAGCAAAACATCTGCACAACATGATACCCTCACTCTTTTACATTACAGTGAAAATGGTTTACTCAGGTTAACAATCTTCTCCTAATTTCCTCCAAACGTTTCAATAATCACTCTGGTTGTTCGTCTCTGATGGCATTAGCAAACTTTAAATTTACCTTTTCTTATTGCTTTTGAAGTGTCTTTTCAGTCCATATTGCTACAGGTCTTGTTTTATCCTCAGCGGTCTTTCCATCACCCATTTTTGTGTAAGGCCCCCTCACGCTGTTAGCTGAAAAAAAAAAAAAAAAAAAAAGGCACTGTAATCAGAAAGTTACGGTGTGATGGCCTGTCTGTTGAAGGACCTCACAGCGCTATGAAAACGTCTTATATTGATGGTACAGTTGATCTTGTTTAGGTGTGCTTATCAGCTGCCATTGACATAAGGGGCAGCCCTCCCCTGCCCCGCCCCGCCAACGAGACCGCCTGCCTGCCCCTGCTTCATAATCTGATCACACTTAGTCACGTCCTCTAGCATGCAGACGAACACATTTGCTTTAACCTGCAGACATTCGAAGACCGGGTTTGGATGGATGGGGAGGTTATAAAGGATTCCCACACGGCTGGTTTGTCAAACCTAAACGGCCAACGGAGAGATATTCATGTTGTAGCCCATAAAACGCGGGATAATTTCTGCGCCGATGTGTAGCCAGGTGGATCTGGCCTCTACCATTATGACGAAAATGGAAAGTATACAAAGAAACTGGAGTGGGCTAATTAGCAAGGATGCTAAAAGGAAACAAGAATGAGATCAGTGAAGCAGAGAAGGAGAATAAAGAATTATAATTTAAAAAAAAGTCAGAATCCTGACTGTAGTTAAGGACATTTTGCTTCCAGCTGAGAGCATCTTTATCAGGTCTTTTGATTCTTGGATAGATGCCCAGATCAACTGGATGCTGCTCTTTTTACATATAGCAATTTGAGTGAATGATGCTGCCTTTAAAAGATTTGGAAAATAGTTTCCGTACTTGTCAAAATGCTTCTCTTCAAAAAAATGAAGGGAATCAAAAGCTTAAAGATTTATTCAGGGGAATATGTGTGATCAATCCAAGTGTATGGTTATGGCTCTTATTTTAAAGTATACGAATTAATCAAAGATAGTTTTTATGTCAAGTTTCTTCCCACTTTACAACTAGATCATCTTAAATTCTCCATTGCAACTCACTGTATCCATGCTTGGGTTTTACATTTCGCCTGATCACACTGTTGCTGGTGGGCAGCACTCTCATGATTTTCCAGTTTCAGTAAAAGGGCTTAATTTTTGAAGGGTCAGGGCTTGTTGCGGGCATGTGTTATGAAAGAATATTGAATATGTATGATTTAGAAGAGGGCAGCTCTCCCTATTTCTAACAGGAGCCTTTCAAGTGACTGAATGAAGACCGCCAAGCCTAATTTACATGGGCTTCGTCCCTTTTACCCCTCATTTGCCTTGCATTTCTTTGTTTGTTCTGTGAGGAAGTGGCAGGGGGGAGCTAGTGAGATTTCATGAAGTGACTATGTGCAAAGTAAACAAATGTAATTACAAGGTTCCTGTCTGGATCTGGAAAGTATGGAAAATCAGTTTGTCAGTTATCAAAGAGAGTATATAAATGCAGAGGAATATCTGGACACATGTATGCAGCTTTCTCATGGACTCCATGTGTTTTGACAGATGTTGATGTTGGCCTGTCCTGGTGAAAGGAGCCCAGTGTTATTTACCAGCTCCTAAAGATCAGACAGAATATAATGTGTAAAACCAGAGCTTAAAAACGAGCCATGGAACACATGTTTTAGTGTTTTAAAAATCATGTTGTGAAAAAATGTGACTCACATCACAGCTCCTAAACGATTTGGTGCTTGAACCCCCTTAAGGATAGTCATAGACCACTTCCTGTTTGCAAGTTCTGCTCCAGCCCAGCTCTTTTTAGAAGACAACAGCAGAAAGTGGCAGACAAAAGATCCCTGCTATCTTTTGTTTTGCATTGCGCAAGTTCAAGACGGGCTCTCCTTTGAGCTGTAATACAGCTCTGCATGGAGGTGAAGTTGTTTGCACCTGTCCCCCAGGCAAGGCGAGGAGAATTCCCACTGCTTACCACCTGGCCCTCGTGGCTGCCTGCCTTTTGTGTGGGAGTTGAGGAGCAGAGGGTCCATACATATGCTAATCACTCCTCCAGAATATGTCTGCAAGCCCTAGACCCTGCGGTTACAGAGCACAGGGAATCTGTATAAAGATTAAAGCTCGGACACACCAATTCACACACAAAAAAGCAGGCTGATCAAACAGTTTGTGTTGCCTCACAATCTACATTATTAGTTATAGGAGAGCACAATGCACAGATCGCCAGAGCTTATTGGTGTTCGCTTCCATGGAATAAGTTCAGCCCCATTTATATCGCATCCGAATGAAGCCGAAGACTGCATCGGTGCAGATTAGTCTGAAGGTAAAGTTGAGCTATGATTGGTGTTGTATACGTTACAGTAACACCGACATTAAGGAAAATAATTTAATACTGTAAAATGTGCATGAAATGTTAAACACAGGACAATATTACCCAGTGACTTCCGCTGGTTGGCTGGACTTTGACTGGACCATTGCAACTTTTAGCTGCTCTGCGAAACATCTCACGCTGTGTTTGGGATCAGTACCCTGCTGAAGACAAGCTTCTGTTGTTGTACATATACGGTCATATTTGGGTATATGGGGAGTGTCAGCCTACTGGGTAAGAGCAGTGTGCTTGTGCTCTGAGAAGGTTGCAAGTACTCATTCCATCCCCACAGCCACACCCCACACTGCTCCCCATTACCTGCACAATGGCAGCCCACTGCTCCCCAAAGGGATGGGTTAAATGCAGAGATAAATTTCTCCAATGTGAGATCAATAAAGTTTAATTATAATTATTATATTTCGCTCTAGAATACAGTCAGTCCGGTGATGACCTCTACCCATCTCAGTCCGACCAGTTTAGGGACTGATGCAGCTTTGAGGTTAAAGTCAAATCACCACAATTACCTTCCTGAGTCACCATGGTTAGGTCATCCATATGTCCATTTGGCTTTGAAATATGACCAACAGTGTTAGTTCTCTAATATAAATGTATGTTAGTGAACTTTGGGGTGAAACAGGACAGGGGGTTTGTGATAAGGCTTTAAATAACTGATAGGTTTCAAAATAATCAGCCCTCCTCCTCTAGCTTCACAGTGAGTCATGGTTCTATGTGCTGATAGGCTTTGTTGGACTGTTTTCTAAATGTGGTGTTGTACATTTGGATCAAAAACTTTCACCATGGTTTTATTCATATAATACACTTCATTTCTCAAAAGCTTGCAATATGTGCAGATTTCAGAGATTGCCAACCCAAGCAGAGCTCCATCATCTGCTTTAGAAAGAAGGAGGAAAGGCTTTTTGATGTGAAAAGGTTTTGGTCTTCTTTGGTCTGATGGTTGTGTTCAACATAAAATTGCACCCATTGGATTGTTTCAAGAAAAAGACTATAGACCAAAAAGCAGTCAAAAGCCCTTCTTACATTTTCCCCCAAAAACATTTTCCAAAATTTTTGGGGAAATATTCTGTGGAATGACGAGACAAACGTTTTGAAAGTAGCTCCTATTCGTTGTCAGGGTGTCACTAGTCCCAGCAGAGACACACAGACGCCTCCTCCTTCTCGTTTGGGGGAAGCCTGACACGTTCCAGAGCCAACCAAGAAACCAATCCAGATAGGTGTCCTGGAGCGCCCCCTGGACCTGCATAATCTCCTAAGAGAGGCATCAGGGGACCTCCGTAGCAGATGCCCAAGCCACCTCAGCTGAAGAGGGCATCAGCTAAAAAATCCTAAATGGGAATATACTAGCATTTGTTTGTGTCTTGAAACTTGCTCTAGAATGTGTGCTCTAGTATTTAAAGAATTCAATGACTAAATGCACATCAGCAGGTTCCCATCTGAATGTCTCTAAAATAGAATAAAACATTGAACCCTTTCAAAAATGGATTGCTCATCACCTGGAGCAGGCTGTTCAACCCAAAAACTCATCAATGTGGGGAAATTAAAATTATACTTTATTGAAAAAAGACTAATTGCCAGTTTATTAAACACTATATGGAGAGCTGTGCATGTAAGATTGGGTTTGGTTTAATGCTTTTGATAATGAGTTGATTAATCTGAAATATGTTTTGAAATCCCCAATAGTTTATAGGTATAATAAAATTCTTATGATTACATTTTTGAATATATTTGATTAATATCAGATCCAGTTGTTTTGTCTTGTTTAACCATAACTTGTACTAAATATTATTCGTTATCTAGAATTAGTATTAACTGAGATATCCGGTGTGGAATGTGTTCTGCTGGTCTGGCGCTATCTCAATAAAAACTGAACACAGAAATGCCAAATTTCTGATAACTGTAGTGAACTACATATATTATTTGACAGTTACAGTGAATTTAAGGCATGCTCAAGTTATTAAGACAAACAAGTTACAAGCCAAGTCGAGACATCATGCTTTCCTCAACCTTAAAAAAAAAATCCCACCAAATGATAGCAGCAGTGCTCTGCACGCATGTCTCGGCGTGCAATCTAAACAAAACAGCCCAAATTCCACTGTGATTCTATTGAAGCCCAGTCATTATTTCCTGCTTTGGAGCTGAGCTGGATTCTTGAGGATGTTGTCGGCATGTAACCCTTTGGGTGGGAATCACAATAGGAAGCAAGCTGCAGGCCATGAGTTTTATCTGTACACCATTATATTATCAGGCACAGCACCTGGCACGCTTGTCTGTTCACAAAGCACACAGTTATGGCTGCAGGTCCAAGACATTGCTTTGTAAAAACGTCCTCTCAAGTAAATAAAGGTGGGGGTATGTGACAAAGTTTTGAGTAGAAATGTAGTCACTAGAAAAATGATAATAAGCAACACGTTTTCTGTCTTGTAACTTAAACTGGGGAGAATTCAGGGATGGAATTTAAAGATGATATAATTTCAGACCTCATACTTTACAATCTGAGTATGTGTGTCTTTGTTTTTTAAGACACAATTTTAGATTAATTCAGTTACTGGCCAAAAAAAAAGCCAAAAGCAATGCGCTAAACACCAACCCCACTGGCATTTTATTTACGGTTGTGACTTTTCTAGAGCTGCAACTAACGATTATTTTGCAAATCGATTAATCTGTTGATTTTCTTCGATTAATGGAGTAATGATCAAATAGCAAAAGGTTCCTTAAAAGAAGGCTTTTTACGAATGTAAATCAGGTGAAAGTAAAACTTTTCAACTTGAGGAGTTCTGTGGATAGAACATATTGACAGACGAAAAAGATTTTTTTATCTTAAATGCAAAATGTTAACTTTTTTTTGTTTTTTTACGTTTTGGTATAATTACTGTTGCTCTGTCAGCTAAAGGCAGGTTTTAGAGTCTCTATACTCCAGTTAACGATTAATCGATTACTGAATTAGTTGACAATTATTTCAGTAATCAATTAATCGTAATCACGATTATTCTGATTAATTGTTTCAGCCCTACACTTTTCTTCTCTGAAGTTTGCTGTCTGCTACCTTTATATGGAACGGTCAGGAGTGGTATAAACAAACCATCGGGTTTGCACCTGTCAGGTGTGCAGGCCGTTCCAAAGCCGATGAGATAAAAAAACCAAAACAATTACTATATCCCCCTGTTTAGTTTTAGTTATGGGAGCACTGACTGAACAGGTCTGTGATTACGTTTTCAACACGGTTCATACCTGATCAGCAACTCTGAAATGTCTTTAGACCCAAGATGGGACCATTAAAACAGTTTGTAAGGGCTGCTGATCTGTAATCATTTTTCTTGTTTTTTTTAACAAAGCTCAGAAAAGGATCTTAATTAAGAAGCAGGCAAATGGTTTATTTTACCTCGTGTCTCTGTATAAACATTTCAATCACATATACTGCTACAAATAAAACCCTACAAGTCTTCCTAGACTCTTCGTCTATTATTTTGGCGTATTTTAAACAAGGACATTGACTTTTTTTTTTAGTTAGTTGATGTCATATGGCTGTTAAAATAGTCCATAACACCAAAGTTTTTTTTTTTTCTTAGCATGCTCTGTGGTGTTTTGGCTCATCCAGACTAAAACAATGGCTTCTGCTTTTCTATATTGATCTGAAAGAAATTATTTCCCAGCCACTCATTGTTTTTTTTCAGACATTAGTCTGTTGCTGTCACAGGATTAAAAAGCTCGATGTGCTGCATTTGATTGCAGTATACATAATAAACTGAGTCATTTAGATGTTGATTAGAAGCTTAAAAATAATTGTAGTAAACGTGATGAAGCCTTAGCCCCAGTCACATTACAGTTCCACAATAAACACACAATAATAAAACCCCCGTTACTGATCACTTTGAGTATTTACATCATACAAGCTGATCCACTGAGATCAAGGAGGATCAAATGTTTTGATAAGAAACTGTTAGGGGAACCAAACACATAAATGCTCTGTGTGCAGTCATTAAGGAGGGAGGCGATCCGTATTGCTTTAAACAAAAACAAAGTTTAGTTATGCCATAGTTTGTGTGCTGTCTGCATCAGGTTTTGCTGATCAGTGTATTTCTTTAATCTGATAAATATTGGAGGGTGAAACACTGTTTTCTGCTCTATGCATACCTGCAAACTGTCCCATTATTCCACCTTTTAGATATGAATGTTGGGTTTATAATTACCCTACTCCTCCCCTGAGGTGAACCAGTAGATGTAATATTGCTGGGTTGACCAGAACCTTTACATTACGCTTCAGGGCCTTTCTGTTAATGGTATCATAAACACACATTAAGTCACTGAATGAAGGAATAATCTGAGTGGAGCTTCAGTAAATCAAGTTCTGGCAAGAGAAATGGGCCCTATTATAAGGACAGGGATGGATGCCTTAAACATCTGATCCAAGTCATTGATTTAAAGACTATTCTACCAAATGGGAGGAAACATTAGTAACGTTTTAATTAACAAAGTTAATAAAAAACAAAAAGGAAAAGTTGATTCTGAAATTATAAATAGCACATATAAATAATTTAGTTTTTACTGACTGACTTAAAATAAGAAAAAAGTTGTATTTTGATTTGATGTCACACACAGACAAGAAAGGCTCCATCTTTTGTTTTCTTACGTTTTAGCTGTATTTGTGTGTGTGTGTGTGTGTGTGTATGTATATATATATATATATATATATATATATATATATATATATACACTCACACACCCTATTATGATATTAGAAAGTCCAAAAAAATCCAGACATCTGCACAGAATCTTTTAATTTATTTCTCTCTCGTTTTTTAATTAGTCCAACAAGAGAAAGAACTAAACTTTTTAAACTTATGACTTTTATAGTTCATTCAGAAACTTGTAGCAAGAAGTTTCAGTTTATCAATTAAACTTGCAATTTTTTTTCCTCAGGACTCAGCTCCAGAAAACCAGTGTGCCCTTTTTATCAATTTGCATTTAGGAAGAACAGATTCAACTCTGCCTTGAGTTCCTGAATGTTTGGCAGAAACATCAAACTGCACAAGTCATTCCAGAGGCCATGGACGAAATGTTAATGCTAAAGGCTAGTTACACATCTGCCATCCAGCATGGCCAAGCACAGAGGTCCCTTTTTAAGAGAGCACAAGCAACCATTTTATATGTGTCCTTTTCTGGGGTAACCACTGCCAACGAGCCAGCTCAGAGAACTTCATGGGTGTTCGACATTATCCACTGGGTGATATTCCACATTGCAGGGCAAGACTTTTTACGCTGTTTAGAGAAAGAAGATTTTGTTGTGCAGAGTGATGCAAAAGGCAGCGTAGAGGCGTTGACATTTACGATGTGTTGAGGCGCTGTGCTGGGGTTGTAGGAGCAGGGCCACCGCTGATAGACATAATCAGGGGGAAGTATGTGGTTTCTACCAAGCCTATGAAACATCCTCTCCTTTTTTTGTTTTGTTTTTGCATTAATTTACATACCTTAACCGTTGCCTCGTCTTTTTCAGCACAGGTCCATGTTCATGGAGACAGAACTACCTCTGTGTCTCTAGGCGGAAATGTATGTGTGCCTGCTGTTGTTTTGTACTGATCTACATACATCATCGTACTCATCTATGAACAGCTGAATGTTTTATTAATTGGTTTATTCATTGTGGTTATCCCAACAGTTATACTTGCAGTTACAGCAGATTGTAGTAATGCACAAAGGTAAAGAAACAAACAAAAGGAAAAAAAATTGTGGTAAATGTCATTTTTTTAAATGACAAAGATGTCTTTATGGAAAGTAAGCTTAAATACTATTTAATTTAGAACTGACTGAGGTTTGTGAGGGTGGTTGTGTTGTCAGAGGACAAATATGCGAGATCAGTGTCTTGCAACACATAGTTTGGTGCAACTCTGCTTCGTTATGGAAAAAAAAATGATTCTCCTCGTTAAAGAGCGTTTCCCTCAGGGACACTGTGCCGTAACCTGAACTTTTCATTGATTCTGGGTATTAAACTTCCAGCTGAGTTTTTGAGCACTTTAACTAAAATCTTCAATTTTTTTGCATTTAGTTTTTATTAATCTGGGTTTTCTGAGCGATTTAAAAAGTAACGTTTTGTTTTTGATCATGTCTGTTTAAGTCTATTAATCAGGGAGTCCAAAGTGTTGTTCATTGGCCACTTGCAGCCCTCAGGAGGATATATTTTCAGCCCCTGATCATGATTTCCAGATGGTACACTGTTATGCAATTAATGATCTGGTAAATTTTTTTCAAGCTTTTTTTGTGTTGTCCTAATATAGTTGTATTAAAGAACAAAAGCTGAAAGAGGTTTATTGGATCTCTCTCCTACAAAAAGCTCTGCTTACATATATGCAATGAAACATATACCACATCTCTGCAAAATGAAAAATTTATAAACAAAAGAATTAAACTCAAATAAAAAATATTGAATCAGGTTTATACTAGTTTTGCACCAAAATCAGTATCGGGGCCCTAAAAAAGTGGTATTGGTAACGGCGAGTCCCAACAAATAGGGCACCGATACCATTTTGAGAGCCAAAAGTTTATTCAACTATTGTCACACATTCAAGGTAGGCAATAAAAAACTTCACTTTGTATTAGTCTTTTTCTTTCTTCACAAAGACAGGCAGCAGCTTCACAAAGCCATGATGGCAATTATTTTACATCCAAGTAGTATGCAGTTGTTCATATATACACACACATCAATTTCAAACAGTCTCGGTATCGACCGATATTGCACAGCCAGGTGTTGGGTATCAGTATCTGGGCCAAAAAATGGCATTGGCACAACACTAGTTTATACCACTTAAATAAAAACCACACAAAATTGAACAAAATTAAAACAGTCGGTATGTTCTCTAATCTGTTTATAACCGGTAGATAAAGCATTATTTTGTAAATGTTATATTTTAAATCAGAATTTTCCAAAGTAGAAATCAGGAATTTTTCTGACATTTTGCTCTTAATATTTAGTTGATTATGTATCTGAATTTTTTTCATAGAGTCATTAATTCCTAAAATCCCTTGTAAACATTGTGGCTCATGTGGTAACATCCAGGTTAGCATCTTGGCAAAAGAGTGAAACACTTTTAGCTTATTAATACCCTGTGGTTTCACTTATTTCTTTAACTAGTGTTACTATTTATGAGTGTAAGAAGACCGGTGGTGCATTCCAGAACAATTTAATGGATAAATGTACTACGTTGTAAAGGAAGTTGATTACCTTTCAGGTAATAGCAGAGCTATACACAGTTAGCGCTACCTTCTGCACAGGCTCACACACTAAGCTAGCTGGGAAGGGCTGCTTTATATTTTCTTTTACACTGTTTACACTGAGGTTCCATTGGATGTGGAGCCAGTGTCAAAGGGCCATGCTGTGTACCTGGTACCCTAATCCATTGGGAGTGTTTTCACTGAATGGTTGAACTGTGCTCAAGCCAGGATTGCATCATTGTGCTATAGTGGTGTACCTGTAGGCTTTAAATAGAACAACAAACCAGGTATTTGGCTAGTAGCTTGCGTCTCATGGGTCTCTCTTCTTTTGTTTGGATCGAGTTTCGATTTTTGATTTGTTTAGATTTTGAGTTAAAATATTCAGATTTTGTAATGATACTGCCACCTGTGGTCAAAACACAGAAATGCAGCTCTCCCCTGCTTGATCTCGTAGCTCGCACTCATACGTGGCAATTAATTTTTTTTTTTTTGTGAGTTGCGATTGGTGTCTGAGCTTAGCTGGTTTCTACTGAGTATCCATGAAATTCATCTTGAATGTATCCATCCATCCATCCATCCATCTTCCTCCGCTTATCCGGGGTCGGGTCGCGGGGGCAGCAGCTTGAATGTAATGCTTCAATTTTTTGTGGACCTATTCAATATTAATGCGCATGACGTCACATCCACCAAACTGCGGGAACTTTCCACCCAGAGTAGATTCAGGGAAATAGGCTACAGGCTTATAGATGTATCGGCGCTGAACTACTGAGGTGTCAGTCTGCTCATCAAATGATGTTTTAGTCACAGTCTAATAAAAATGCAATTTTAAAGATATTTTTTATTAAAAACATGCATAATGTAACTTTAATGCTTGTGTCATGTATTATGGCATATGTATACCGGTATGTCTTTTAACATCATGAAAATATTTTTTATTACATAAAAGTCCAGAAAATGTGATCCACTGTCTGCACGTGTAGTCTTTCATTTGTAAACTGGAGAGGACCCACTTTGCTTTTTATCAGCTGACTTTCTGCGTGAATGATCTGTTCTGCTCTAGATTGATGTGGTGGCAAGCAGCAGAACGCATCTGGGGCACTTCAGAAATGCACCGCGGCGCACTCTGTGGTGCGGTTCTGAATCGCCACAGTCCCTGCACCTAGCTTACATACTGTTTCCACATCCAGTGTGACCGAGGGCTGAGGCCACTGCGCGTCAACATGATTAGAGACAGAGTCTCTTCTAGAGGAATCTCTGGCTCAGATTCTGTTCTGCAGCTCAGTAAGAAAGCTTAGTCAAACACCCTCAGTTTTTTTTTCTCTCTCTCATGCTTATTGATAAATGAAAATGCAAACTATAGATCTTGGCAAAATCTGAGGTATTATAACAAAGTTTGGATCCAAGTTGAACAAACACTAATTTAGGAGAAAAATGTAACGGTAATGTATTTGCACATCTGTTTTTTTGTTTTGTTATAGAACAAAATGTTTGGATACCGCTGCCTTAAATAGTCTCGGTTATACCCAGATTTTATATACATCTTTAAATATCTTCTTGGATGATGGGTTGTACAGTCTGTATTTAGAAAGGGTCTGCTTAAAAAAAATCTGTGTAGCTGTAAATGTTTGTTCTCTTATTTTGACTGTTTGAATTTGGTAACCCCTTTTTATTTACATTCAGTTTAATCAGGGTAAAATCCATCAAATCAAATGTGAACCTGTCTTTTTGTTTACATTCACCTAGATATAAAAAAATTATTTGAATACATTTTGCATTGCATAAAAAAGATTTACACTCCTTTTTGTCTGTTCTCCAGAAAATGTGTAACTTGTTCATTCCAATAAATATGTAAGAAATATGTAAGCTGTTTCTTCGTACAATAAGAAATAGTTTTGTAACATGCTGTTGTGTGTTTTATATATTTTTTTAGACTCCAGGTCTCTGGACTGATGAGGCAGCTGAACTGGGAAGTCCTCACCAGCGGTCCGCCTCTTGGGGGAGCGCAGATCATCTGAAAGAGGTATTTTAACTTGTTTTGACCTTTCGATCTTTAAGGTCACTGCTGATTCCTACAACTAACAAGTCATTATATTCACACAGCTGCTTAAAGAAAATATTTCTGCCATTCTTGAGGTTCTCCATTTACTTGGCTTGTTTTTATTTGTCAGAGTCTGAGGTCAGCCTAAATGTTACTCTCCTGAAAGTTGGTTTCCACCCCTGTCTATCTGCTGGCCTTGGCAGGCCATCCAGCTAACCACATGGACTCCATCCCTCCAGACCACAGGCTAAATTTAACCTCCGTCTTCCCTCTGTTCCTGTATGACTGCAGTGTGAATCTCATTATGGACGGTTGTTTTTTAAGCTCTGCAGGAGCTCCTTACAGGGCTGAAGGCAGTGCTCAGTTGGCTATGTTTTTCAAAGTAAGCTAAGGAAGTTTTTTTTTCCTTTAGAGCTCCACCTGATTTGGTATGTTGTAAAGGAAAAACTGTTTTTGCATAGAATAGGTTATGGAGCTACATGTTTTATGAAATACAACTGCAATAGTTTCTATACCATGACTTCCTCTTTTATTTAAGCATAACTCTTAAGTTGATGCAAATTCAGCTGCTTGAAAAAGACAATCCCCGGGACTTGGCCTGACAATCAATAACCCAGAACAGCCAGGAAAATCTTCCTTTTCTCATCAACTAAGATTACACATGGGCTGTCTGGACTTGTCATTATCGACTGCTTCCACTAAGTGAATGCTGTGAGCTGGATTCTTGCTCTCTAACCTTTGCAATTTAACGTGTGGGAGGACATTTTTGAAAGGAGCACGTCTCTTTGTTGACTGTGTTGCCTGGAGTACAAGATCTGCAGTGAAGAACCACACCTTTGTCTGCACAGCACAACCGTGTCTGTTGGTCCTACAAAGGGTATCCTGTTGTTTTGCTGATACTCGGCCAGATGTAGAAACACCCACTGACCCAACTTATTTCATCACCAGGCATGTAAGACTGACTCTAGAAATATTCTGACTTGCATCAACACTGAAGTCGAGTTTGTTTTGAAACCTTCAGGTAGCAGCAGAGTCTTGCAAAAGCACACATCACATTCGGTCATAAACCTCCAACTGTTTTATTGGGATTTTTTGTTAACGACCAAAACTAAGCAGAAGATAAATGTGAAGTGAAAATAAAGATTCTCAAATTTTCTAGCTTTTTTTTTTTTACTAAATGAAAATCTAAGTAGTGTCTCATTAGTTTGTCTCATTTAGTTTTAGTAAGTCTGTTTGGATATGTCTCTACTAGGTTTGCACTTTACGATTTTTTGTCTCTGCAGAATAGTTTGTTTTTTAAGGTTGGGTGATCGGTGTCCTCCATTTTTATTTACATGTCCCATCCAAGGCTGCTACTGACAGTCTAGCTAATCAATGTTTTTTTATCGCAAGGTTTTTTTTATTGATAATTTAATTGCAAAAGTTGCTTTATATGAGAATTTCAGAATTTGAACCAGCTAAAGAAGAAACTCTGCCTCTTGGGGAGCATTGAATAGAGCCCATTTACACCACACACATTTTCAATCTAAAATTCAAAATGCATATTTTGTACATACAGTTTTGGATGCATAACTGCCCTGAGTTGGTTATTATTTTAGCAAATGGCATGTTTTCAAGTCTCTATACTCCACCTAACAATTAATTGATTACTAAAATAGTTGTTTATTTCAGTAATCCATCATCATGATAAATTCTTTTAGGTCTTGTTTGAGCTCAGCTCCCAGTCATAAGGCAGCTTATAACAGGTTGTCTTCCAGAATTTACCTGTTTAACTACATCCATGTCCTGTCTTGGTCAATAGATTTTATTTAAGGTTTTTAGGGTAAAGGGGACAGAATAAAAAAAACACAGCAAAAATGTTTTTTTTTTTTTTAAGCCATGTATTATTTTCCTTTTGCTTTACAAATATGCTGTCTTATTTTGTCATATAAAAATCCCCCCAAAAAGTACATAAAATTTGTTGTTGTAATTTAACAAAACATGAGATAAGTATTGACGTTGATGTCCTTTTGCTATAATAAACCTTTTTAATCCATAAATTCCACTAAATATTCTGCTTATTTAGATTTATATCATGAAATAGTAGCTTGTAGCTTCTATCATAAGTTTTTCATGCAGTGGTTGATGATTGTGACCTGCTGGTTTACTGACTTGGTCTTATTTCCCCTTCAGCAGATTGCTAAACTGAGACTGCAGCTGCAGCGCGGCAAACAGGTCACCCGGCAGAGCAAAGACAGGGAGCAGAGCTCGCTGCAGCTGCCACAACCGGCACAGCACAGTGCTGCATGCCAATCACAGGTAGGTTTCTCATGTCACACGGCTCTGTCATGCACTGTTGAGGTAAAAACATTTCCATTCACTCAAATTAGGTGGTGCAAGATTTTATCCAAGCTGCTCCGATATGATAAGGGAGCTAAGCAGTTTGGATGAAAACACTGAAATGAAACGGACGGTTACAAAACTGCAACACAGCTGCTGAAGATTAGAAAACTGCAAACAATTTAGTTTAGGAAATCATTCTCCATAACCTTCTGTTATCAGCAAATATAGTGAAGTTCTGTACCAATAAATTCACATACTTGTAAGTTATTATTAAGTTAATCATATCTATAGGTTAAGATTTATGTATTTGTAATAAGTGAAAAAAAATATCAGAATATTTGTTAGAAATGTATGATATCTGTTGCACTGACTTAATTAAACATGCCAAGTTGATGTCAGCGGTCACTGAAGTCAAAAGGAGACTGAGGACGGGGAATGTGTCTGGGCATGCCTTTCCCTCTACTCAGCAGCTCATTCATTAGCAGATTTCCACCCAGGAAGAGAGAGACACTGAACTGCTTCACAAACTAACAGGAATACTGATATGTTTGTAACCATAACTCCCGTCTTCTCATTTCAGCCAGGATCTGGTTAAAAACAGCCCTCTAACCTAGATGTATGCACTTTATGGTTCCAAACATATTTCGGACACTTCCAGTCATCATTATGCAACATCAACGATCCACTTCTGTTTACATGGTGTTTCATAATATAATACATGCGATACAACTTCTGTCTTAATGGTTCAGGAGACCAAAGCACCCAACACATTCAGGAGGAGAATACAGATCCCACACAGCAACCGAATATTTACTTATCTATAAGGGACTGTCACTAGAAATGTTCTAAACGGCTCAGAGAAAAAACAAAACAAAAACATAACAGTAGATGCCGGTGTCTTTGTGTAATTATTAAACTATTGAGAAATAAGAGATTGCAGTATAATAACCACATCATACTAATGAAAAGGAAGGTAAGAAAAAGCAGATAGCACAGGGCTTTGAATGCTGATGTAAGTCTGTAAGGACGCATCGTTTTGCATTACATTGCGCTGATGTAGTCAGATAAAATGCTGCATGACTGTCCACAATGCTTTGAAAACAATAATTTATGTATTTTATTTAGTAACACATATGCAAGTGGCTCAATTCAGACTTTTTGAAAAGTGAACATTTTGTAATATGTACATTCAGACCCCTCGCATCGGGACCTCTGCTGTAGAGCACATGGACAGTACTCGGCTTTAAATGCGATTCATAATTTAAAGAGTTGCTTCAAAAATATATTTATGTGCATACTGTATAATCGTTAATCAACATAGAACAAGCAAATACATTGATGAATGCTAATTTACCGCAGTATTGATAACTGTTTAGCAACAAGCAATTATTTTTATTCATAAATATGAATCTGTACCTGATGAGTTATCACTTCTTCTGGGGGTATCACAATTCTTCAAGGAACATTTAAACCACTACCTCAACTAACTGGCAGAAATGATTGAGAGGTGTATAGGTTGCCTGGGGAATGGGATTATTTTTTAAT
Source organism: Cyprinodon variegatus (assembly GCF_000732505.1). Taxonomy (NCBI): domain Eukaryota; kingdom Metazoa; phylum Chordata; class Actinopteri; order Cyprinodontiformes; family Cyprinodontidae; genus Cyprinodon; species Cyprinodon variegatus. The sequence goes on from NW_015151601.1 coordinate 165,790, forward strand.
CTAGCTCTAAAAAGGGCTTAATATTTGAAAACAGATCCCATAATGGACAAATCTCATCTTCTGTCATAGTACAAGGGAACTTCATCAACTCTAACGTCAACCCCGGTGCACAAGTCGCTCATATGCAGAGTGCCGAGCAGCGTGGAGGGGATCAACCATGAGCTGGAAAACGTATTCATAAGAGACGACTGGGAGCCTGGCTTGCAGGTAGAAATTTGTGCTCGCACCAGAGATATATTTGGCTATGAATTGTAATAATTTACTGGACAGTGATGGTTATATTGCAGCGCTATGATAAAATCATGTAATGTTTTACTCACAAAGTTTAATATCTGACTAATGTGATAGATGGGTAGGAATGTTCACAATCTGCCCCTAACCACACAGAAGAATAACCATAGAAAACAGTCTCCGAGGATCAGTGTTTGTAATCAGTCGTGGAAAAAAAAGGCTTTGAGTCACACTGACCTCCAACACACTTCTGTGATTCAGTTGTGACACAATTCTGCCTCTGCACAAGTTTTTTATCTCTTTCACAAATCGATAGAAAGAAATTTCCATATTGGAAGTAATTTAGTTCACAGCCAGAGCAGAGGTGGGTTCTTAAATGATTTATTTAGTTGAAGTGTTTAATGTGGGCATCTAAGAGGAAAGATGGTGGCATCGCAAGTGGATTGATAAGGTTGCTGAAGGTTCAGACTGTCAGGAAAAGAAGGAAATGAAGTTCAGCAACCAAAGAGGCCTAGTTAAATAGCATGTTGGGTATACAGACAACATCTTGTCCTGATGTTGAAAATGAACGACAGGATCTGGAATAATTGCACATTATCATCCACTGGCCTCATGTAGGCCTACAGTGCAACTCCTCTATAAGGAAAGTCACTGTGTGTACAAGAAATTTCCTAATCAGAAATGTGTTTTCCGATTTTTAAACACCAGTTTTACAAAGCCCTGACCTGACTATAGATTTTTTTTTTTTACTACATTATTATTTTTTTACTTTTAAGAAAAATAGGAATTAAAACTAGTATTTTTTCAATAAAATGAAATCATATTTTTCCCGACGTAGATTTAAGTTTCAGAGCTGATTCTTTCTGTTTTAAAGAATATCTGTTTTTGTACATATTGCAGCAAATAATATATATATACTTGTTTAAGACAGTTTTTAGCTCACACTAAAACCTTTGGAGTTTTAGTTTTTTGCACAGAAAAATGTAACGTGGCACATATCTCAACAGATGTTATTTTTCTATTAGGGAATTTTAAAGTAAATTGTGTTTTTTAAAGTTGAGCTGAATCCTTGATTCAGTGTAGGATTTTTTAAAAATATTTTTAAACTAAAAAAACCCTAAGCAGCATGTCTGTAATTGGGTGTGTAGTATCCATATCAGGACCAGAGGTGACATCAAGCCTTATAGGTTGAGAAAGCAGTCCCTGTTACACAGCTCTGCAGTTCAACTGGGTGTTTTCTAATGTTTCAGCTTTCCTTTGCTATTTAAAAGTCAGCTATGCCTTAAATTTATGGGACCCTGATGGTTTCATAATTGTCCCCTGATGCCTACTGTCATTGTGCCAACTCCTTGCAAATTCAGCTATGTACAAACACCTCCCTGCTCGGCATCTATTTCTCCTGGGCACTTAAGTGTGCAAAAGTTTTGTTGCCAAGTGAATGTCAACATTTTACACATTGTCTCAGAATATGAGGCACACAGCCGAACTTTTTGAATTGCTAAAGGAACTAATAAACAATTAATAGTTGCCAAACCTTTCAACTTGTTAGTCATGCTTAAGATTTATTAGATTCATGCAAAGACAGGCTTATAAAGTTAGTTCTTACATATATTTCAGTCTCCTGGAGTTAACTTGCTTAGAGGCCTGTAAATAAGGGCTGATATGAGGTTGTAAACCTTGGCAGGGCTGTGATGCTCCACACCCACATGGCTGAAACCCACAAACACACGCACTCACCTACAGATTTACAGCTTGCTGTGCACTCTGCCTTCTTCCTGCTCTCTCCTTTCAATCAGCAGAGCCAAAGCTGCACACAATTCACCTCCCGCTGTTCTCAAGCACCATCTGCTGTGGTGTTTGCTTCTCCAGTATCCCTTTAGACAAACACATCAGAGGGCTTTTAGCTGGAGATGTTTTAGGATTTGGAACATTTTCGATGGCGTTTTGGATTGAATGTGACGTCATGTAGAGAGTGAGCTGTTTGACTGAAAACCTCTCCATCTGTTGGTATCAGTACTTGAATTACTCTCTGAGGGTTGTGGAGGAAGGGCTGTGTCTTCTTTAAAAGCCTGACCTCTCTGCCATGCTGGGAGTCACAAACTTTAACGCATGACTTCTCACCATCTCCTTTTTGACCTTACAGGCCATGGAGGCGGTGGATGGCCGCCGCCCCCCCTTTCCCCCGCACCGCTATAGCAGCAGTAACGGTGATACACGTGACACAGACACTCAGGCCCCGTCAAGTGGTGAATCAAGCCCATCTCCCCTGCCCTGCAGCTCTGACCTCCTTCACTCCCCTGATGGAAGTCCCTGCTCCACTGAGGAAACAGATAAAGGTAGGCGTTCAGTTAAAGTGGAAATGAAACGGTTAACCAAACTACCTTAATTCATGAAATTGCATCTTACTTTTTTCTATAAAATGAAATCAGATTTTTCCCGACATAGCTTTAAGTTACCAATAATCAATCATCTTATCAATAAATATACGGTAATTACAAATGTGAAAAGTATAAACATAAAAGAAAAAACAAAGCATTTTTTTGTGAGGGCATCGCCATGTTGCAGTGCTGCAAGCAGCTGTACCTCACAACCGTAAAACACATAAGCTTCGTCTTTCTTTGGCATGAAGAAAGACGAAGCTGAAAGGTACGGAGCCCCTAAAGGGACATGGAGGGGAAAAAAATTACTTTTGCGAGATCCCGCAATAGTTTTGCGAAAAAAGTTAATTTTTTCCCTCCATGTCCCTTTAGGGGCTCCGTAGAAAGGAACCTCGAGCGTATTACATAATTATTGATAATAGGAAGACGCAATTTCATGAATTAAAATAGTTTGGTTAATCGTTTCATTTCCATCTTAAACTGATCTAGCTGAAATGTCCAGTAAAAGAAAAAAAAGCAGGGATCAAAGATTGGTCTGCTTTTAGACTGAAATTCAGATAAACAAATATATTGTTAACAATATAATCACTTGATGGACTTTTACAGAACATTTAGAGATTATTTTTGACTTGCTTAAATACATGTTTTTGAACTTATTGGCATCGATGGCTGTTTAAAAAAGAAATTAAAATCCAACATGGTAATTTGAGAATACATACTTGGTGTGGATATTCTACACATTATGAATCAGATTCCTAGAATGAAATCAGCTCTGCTGTTAATGGTTTTTATGGCTCCTTTTTATGACAGCAGTTTAGTCTTCTATAACATTTTATTAGGTAGGAGCATTCAGAGAGAACAAGTTTTAAGCATTACCCTTGCACACACTCTATAAATTCAGATTTCAAGGTCTTCTCTTATTTTGCCTCTTCGACTCAACTCAATTAGAGGTAATTAAATTTTTGATAATAATTCAATTTGATTAATCTCAATCTGGAGAAACTTGCCATTGCATTTAACCCATCTCCTTGGGGAGCAGTGGGTTGCCATTGTGTGGCGCCCGGGGAGCAGTGTGGTGTTACAGGTCTTGCTCAGAGACCCAGAGTGGAGGCTGTGGGGTTCAAACCGGGTACTTGCAACCTTTTCAGAGCACAAGCGCTGTTCTAACCACTAAGCCAACACTCCCCCTGAAGTCCGTCTTATATCAAAGTCCGTCTTTGATACAATATTGACTTTTTTTAAAGCATTATATGTGTGAAAGGGGATCTTAAAATATATTCTGTATTTAACAGGGAGTCAATAAAAGGGTCCTTAAATAGGAGAAATATGTTCTGTTTTTAATTTCCAGTAAAAGCCCCAGTAGAGTTTGGGAAACGCTACATGTTTACATTTGTGGTAGGATGGAAAAGCATTTTTCCTGTATGCAATGCAAACAAGCCAGAATGTACAGTTTGGTATGGAGCCCTAGCAGTAAAAGTGAGTGAGTTTATAGATATTCTCCTGATTTATTTATGGTTAATTTGAATAAAGATCTATCTTGCAGTTTTTTTTATGTTTCTCTGCATTACACACCTGATTCAGATGACTTCAGCTCAGCAAAAGCCTGTTAATCAGTCATCAAATGAAATTACCCGTCTAATATTATTTCTTTTGTTGACAGTCACTTTAGCATGTGTTTTTCAGGGCCCCCTTGGTTTGGAGTTATTGGTTTTAACGTGGGGTTCCCTAATTGCATTATGAACACCAATATTCAAGGACCCTGACCTGTCAATTTTGAATGCTAATTGTTTTAAAAGACTTAGTGTTTCCTAATACTAGTATTAGGATATATTTCCTAACTGCAAGTGAGGTATTACTCTGTTATGATTGAGGACTGAACTAAAATGGCATTGACAGTGGCTGATTTTCAGACCTTTGCAGCGGTAGATAAGATCAGGAGATAAGGTTGGTTTCACATTTAATGATTGGTTAGATACTGAAGTTTTCAGTTATAAATATGAAGAAACGTGGATGAAAGTACTATAAAGTAGTGAAAGAGAGGGACACAAAGAGTCACACATGGAATAGAAAAGCTTTTATGCTTTATTTTTTGGGGGGTCGAGGGTAATAATAGATGCACAGATTCAGGAAACTTGCAGTTTTAGTTTTCATAATAATGTTTCTCCATATTTCCACTTTTAATTATTAATTTAATAACTAATAATTTAATTCTAGTTGAAAAGTTCAACTGAAAGAAACATCATTAGTTCATTTTTTTTTTCTTTTCTTTAGTCCAACTGCTTTTAATGTTCTTTCTTGTTTCTGCATCATTTTTTAAATAATTTATTCTTTTATTTTTACTTCTACTTGCTCTGATTGTGTTTTATTTTCCTATATTTTAATCATGTAAAGCACTTTGCATTGTCTTTGTACTGAATTGTACTATACAAATAAATTTGCCTTGCCAAATTTGCCTAATAATCTGAAAAGGCCTCACAAGCATTTCCTCCGTTTTCTGTTTTCAGACAACGGATGCAGTTCTCCTCTCCCCAAATTCGCCACGTCGCCCAAACCAAACAACAGCTACATGTTTAAACGGGAACCACCAGAGGGATGTGAGCGGGTCAAAGTGTTTGATGAACTGGTGTAAGTAGAACCAGGATGCCTGTCCATCATTTCAGGTGTTTGGATAAAGTAAAGGTTTTAGAACATACCAAATGCTCTAGCCCTGAAAAGAACCTTCAAGGTACTCAAGAAGATAAAGTTGTGTTCACACTGAACACATTTTGAATGTCAGAAAGGCGTCTAACACCTCAACTTAGACGCCTGTTTATATTGAAGTCAGACGCTGTCAGACGGTTTTATTTGCTTTGACGAGTTATTAAAAAAGTAAACGATGCAGTTTATCAGGATTATGATCCCAAATAGAAATATTCTGTTCTTGTCCGGAGCGGCAGACCCGCCACATACCGATGGGTGCCAGAGTCCCCAGTTAATGCTTTCTGAAGCTCGCCAGGTAGTCAGGGTTTTCCAGCTGCCGTTTATAGCGACTGAAAGTAAATATAAAGAGTTTTTTAGATTTCTAGAAAAAACTATAAGCACCAGAATTTAAAAATCAAAAAACTTTCCCTGGCAGGTTTTGCGAATTTTAGTTAATGCGGGTATTTATAAACTGTAGTGGAGTAATAATGATCAGCACTCCCTCTTTTCCTTGTGCATAAAACAACCCAATCTCCTGGCTTTTTAAAACTAGAGGAGTTTGACCTCATTATACGTATATACATTTTTCATAGTTTAATGCTTACAGCATTGCAGAAGCGATCACTGCGTGCATGTAGCGTCCGTCTCCAGACAGCGGCTGCATCAGCTTCTCTGACACTCTGCATCCAGCTGCAGAAATGGATATTTGCCAACTGTAGTGTCAGCCGCTCTAGAGGCTCTTCACACGCATCAAGCCAAACGTGCAGCATAAAACATGTGGAAAGATTAAAAACACGTCGGGCAGGATGAGCGTAAGGCATTGCGAGATATCGTTAAGCCGCCTGAGGCGCGTCATTATAGACTTTTCATATAAACCGGATGCACTTCATTCAGCCTGTTATTTGCTCCAAGTTTTTTACTCTTTGTTGTAGGCAGGTCACATGAACTACAGGCGTTTGAAAAATGTTGAAAATACAACTTCCATTCAGTTTTTTTTATCTCTGCTTTTTAAAATGTATTTAAAAACACCTTAATGATACTAAATATAGCTTATGGTGAGATGATATTCAGTTTCATTGAAGGGAGAAAGTCCAAGAATATGGTGCTTTCTCTGGTTTGAAATATACAGGATATTTGAGTTTCTGATTTGCTGACCACTTCACCCATCTCAGCAGAGTATGGAATAAAAAAGAAAAGATTGTTTTCAATGTGAAGGAGCAGCAAAAAATAAAAAGAAGCCGACTTACGAACGTCCTGGATGTCCTACGTGCATCTTATGTGATTTTACACTGGATGTTGTTTTGAGACATCAGTACCAGGGATCTGGTTTTTCTTAAACTTTACATTTATCTTCTGCTTTGTTTTTTATTACTTTTGTTGATACTGCTTTCAGGGGATGAAAGAACAAACCTCCATCCTTCCCAATTATAAATATCCATGTCTCAATTCAAAGCTGAAATTCAAAAGGACCCTGATTTTGGACTTTAAACTAAGACCTAAAGCAAAGTAGTGGCTTTCTAATTGGATCATGAATTTGTCATTTTCCTTTTTTTCTTTCCTTTTTTGTTTATGATGACCCCTTGACATCCAAATGAATTATGTTATTGCATAAAAACTTTATTTTTCCCTTGATTCTTACTGGACAATAGGATTAAAAGAACGTTGCTAACTAAATAAATGTGACACTATAATCTTGTTTTCAGTAAAAACAGTCATAATGTAAGTGTAACTTGTTTTTCTTTTCAGCTCTGGCAAATCAAAAGGCTTCCCTCTGTTCTCATGTCCCGACAAAAACAAGGTGAACTTCATTCCCAGGGGCTCTGCCTTCTGCCCCGTCAAACTCCTCTGCTCCTCGCTGTTCTCCCCCATCAGCCCCAGTTTTCATGTCAGCAGCGGCCACGCAACTCAGGTGACCCCATCTCAGCCCACGGGGCCAGGAGCATTTTTGTCCTCCCCAGAAAGGAGCGTCGACCTGAGTGTTAGCCTGAGGTCAAGTGTAGGCACAGGCGGCCAGAGCGCTGACGCAGGAGACGGCTCAGCGCATGTAGTCCTCACCAGCTGGTCCTCAGGTATTCATGACCAAACCACATACAAATAAAACATTGCAACTAGCCTGGTAGTTTGGAATGGGAAAAAAAAAGGAAGAAAAAAAAAAAAACAACACAAAAAAAAAAATCACACTGATAATCCTAACCTTAGCCAGTAGGGGGTGCCCACGGCTCTGGAAATCACAAGCGCCCTTTGAAAAGAGTATCAGCGTCCTGCTGCATGAAACTTCCTGTTAGGATTGTTGTTTGATGTTTTAGGATTAATACTCGATGTTTGGGCATTGTTGCTGACCTTGGTCATCAGCCTCTCTCCTCCCATCCCTAACTAACCTCCTCCTCTCCATCCCTTCTTATCCATCATCACATATAGCAGAAAATCTTTTGCTTATTCTGCAACAAATAGAACTAAATAATTAAATTATATGTAGCGTTGGCAATTTTATGAAGATAAAAATAAATAAAAAAATCCAAAATTGTAACCTTGCAATATCAGCTAAAACTGCATCGTGTTCATGTTATCCAGCTAGCTTATTAGCTGTTCAGTGTTGAAGCTAATACACATATGGGAATTCTTATACTTTACCAAACTGTGGCTGTTAGGTTACAGGGCGTTTTCTTTTGCTCACATGTATGTTTGAACGTACTTGTTGCATGTTGGTAAGAAGAAAGCAGCAGTACTTGTATGTAGTTGTCCATCAACGGGTTTTTTAGGGCCAGGCCTAAACATGTACACCTAGTGTTATTACCAGCATAACCGGATGAGCCGAGCACAAAATGCAAATACGAGCTGTTTAATCAGTGGCCAGGAAACCAACCACAAACAAATGACTTTCTGATTCCCTTTTTTATTGGCCTTCCCAGTGTAAAGCAATAACTCAGGTCAGTTAGAAAGTAAACGGTGTGACTGCATTACCAATACCCAGTTTATCTATTTATAGGAATATTTTGTAATTCCCTTTATTTTTTATTTTATTTTATTTTGTTTACTTCCAGGAATGGAAGGTTCATTAAAACTGAGTTGTTTTTTTGTCAGATTTTTGACATTAAACCTGTTCAGGTTGAGCTTAAGGTGCCTACGACACATTCCAGGTTTGCTCTAATGCAAACCCACTTAGCTGCATAAGCTACTTTAACCTTCATTTGAATTGAGAATTTTCTAATAATGTAGCAATGCTATTCCACGTGTACCAAAGCAAAATACAAAAGGGCACAAAGACACAGTCACATTCGGGATGTCAGGGCAATTTTCTGTGCCTCAATGTTTGTGTTTTTTTTTTATTTTTTTTACTTCAAGGAACTTAGTGACGAAAGAGGCTCTGGGTTAATTTACCACCTTCAGAATCTGTTTGCCCATTTTATACCCCTTAATACTATTGAATACCAATGTATTTAGAGAGAGATCCTATTTTTAACAGCTATTTTTTCAGCTGTGTTCAGACTTAAAGCTTATAATAGTTGTATATTTAGTTCAACAGTCAAAGTGAGTGGCAGGATAATTACAAAATCTGAAAGAAGAACAAAAGAGAGCCTAAATAGTTTGGAAAGCCAAACTCTGGTGGCAGTACGTTACATATTGTCCACTTAAACAAAAAGAAGCAATGGCAGAGTTTTTAGTTTGGATGCATAAAGCTTTATAAAGCAATTTTTTTTAAGTCACTCCTTTAAATTGACATTTGATCCCTGATCAAATCATAAAAAACTAAGGGACCTTCTGCCAGTAGATGCAACTTATCAGAGTCACTTTAACACATTTCCCTATATATAAGGAAAACTTTAAATTCCAGGTTGTTGGAAGCGGGTTTGAGCAGGCTGCTCCCTTTAAACTTTCCAAAATACTACAACAGAGCAACCCATTAAACGGGTTAAACAATCTGTGCTCAACCCATAAACATTTCAAAAACAACTGCTTTTTATTAATTAGCCCAAGCCTTAGCACTTACTTGGAAAGGAAAAGATGATCACTGTTCCATTCTGTATACCAGTTTGTTAATTAAAACAATCAGAAGAATGTGAAATTGGATTTTGTTTAGCAAAAAAAGAAGTGCAAAAAGTAGAATGTATTCCAGTTTGGGTTATATAAATAAGTGTAGATGTTTGACAGCTGGTATTACAGCAGGATTTTCAGCGCGTTTTGGAGATAATAAAGCATAAACACTGCAGGTTTATGCTAAGGACCCCTGATTGAGATTTATCTTAAATGCTTTGTTCAAACAAAAAGCAGGATAACATGTGGGACACATTCCTCTCTTCTGAAGTCTGTTCAGCCTGCAGTTTCAAGAGTTTTGACTGTCATTCACAAGCATGTTGTGCTGAACATTTAAAGAATCATTTGCTGTTGGCAATAATGAATCCATTCTTCAGTGTTTTACATGTTTTTGTGTAGATCTTGTGTTTTTTTTTTTCAATAAAGAAAACAGAAAAGCCTCTTTTTGAGTTGATATGTTCTCTTTTTTTAAAGGGCATCGGTACACACAAGGACAAACCAATCAGCATTCATTACATCTCACATGTTTAAAGCAAGTTAAGGCTGTTCATATAGTCGATCATAATGAAAATTAGAGCTTAGCAACACAGAATAGAAAATGGCATAAAGGTTGGTTGTTGTATACTTCAGACTCCAAATAAGTCTTATCTGTGTATACGTTAAGGCTTTCATGCTGAGATATATTTGTTTATGCTGCATCATTGTCAAAGTTAGAACATACTGTTGATATATTGAATCCTTCTAAATATAAATGTTTCCCAAAAAGAGGAGTTACTGTGAAACGCATGCATGTTTAATGTTATTTGGGGGGGAAAAAAGGCAGCGACATCAACAGCATAACTTAAAGCAAAAGCATGCTAGTTGGACAAAGAGAACTTTATGTAAACATAAAAAGAAATAAACACCATCTGAATTTGTCACACATAAATGCTCACAGTGCAAGAACTTTAGGTTGGGTTTACTAAATCTTTGAACTGAAGGTTGAGGAACCTTCTTTTGGACATTTTTATGTTTCCACAGTGTTTAACCTCAGAGACATGACAAGTTAAAGAGGCCTTCACTTCACAAAACAGAAATCCTATCTGTAACATTAATAAAGGGAGTGAATGATACTTTTAGTTTATATCTAGGATGATCAGATAAAAAATTATGCAACACACACTTTAAAAAAATTGCATTTCAAAATCTACACTGACAGCTTAAAACCAGCTATAAATCTAAAAAGATGTTGGTAAGGGCTATTTTTGATTCTGCTAAAGAATAAATCATGATTATTAAAACGATCAAAATGCGAGTTTAGTCTGGTTAAAAACTTTCAAACCTTCTGTGACTTGAATTGAACTTCTGATGCTATTTACTACGGCTAAGCTACAGAGATCCGGTGAAGTCAGGACTCCTTGCTTTTCCCAAAAACCCAACGATTGTCAACATTTGAGTCTTTTGTTTCACAAATGAAACCCTAGTTTTAATCGAGTCGTATCATTTTGATAATCAAAATTTTGTAAAATTGAAAATTGTGACATAAATAGAAGAATATAAAGAAAAGCACTATGTAGCTTTGGTGCAGAATGTTTCCTATATTTTAGGAAGAAGTCAAATTATTTTGGAAAACAAACCACTGTAAAGCAATGCTGTATAACTCAAATCCTTGTGTATTATTTGACCTACACACCTGGATGAAATGGCTGAACTACCTCAGTAAACATGCAGTCAAGCTATGCAGAGCTCTGCTCATCTTGGAATCAGACAGCGGCCCTCAAGGGTTGAAGTTTTTGTTTTATCTATAAAAATGGTCACACTTTTTAATGTCTTTCCCAAGAAGATTTGGAAATAGAGCAAAATCCTGACTGACTCCACAGTTTCCCAAGGCTGTCCAGGTCAAACCTTTTTTGTTTATCTCAACAAAAATCCATGCACTTTATTTATCAGCAGTTTAACTAATATCTTGATAGCACCTTTCAACTGGCATTAAAAAAAAAGTTTGATTTGGAATTTAGCTAATTTAAAACATTACAAAAGACTTTTTAAGTATGAAGTATGATTTTTGTTTTTAAATTAATATTTAGCTAGCTAGCCAACAACCGCTGTAAGTTAGATTTCTGTCCTTATCCTGAATCTTTCAATCCTGCCGATGCTAATCAAGCCACCAGAATTAGTCCTACCGGTAATTATTATTAGGGTCAAATAAAGATTCTGGAAAATGTTAGGCTTAGAGGCAGCATTTCTCTCTCATGTCGCTGCCTTTAAAAGAAGCACATAAAAACCTTAACATCTACAGGTGCATTTAAGAAAATCCTAGAGTTCATTTGTTCACCCAATTGAAGTGAAACTTGTGGATGTTATAGCTTCATTACAGTCATGCTTTTCAAGTATTTATTTCTCTTAGTTTTGAAATTTATGTTCACCAGCTAATGAGAACTTACATTTTGTTTCTCAGCAAAATCCGTATTACATCAGACAAAGTATTTCTGACACAGAAGTTGACCTAAAGAACAGTATATCAATCTACTGTATGTTTATATACACTCATTGCCTACTCTTTGTCAGAGTTCTCGTAAAATCTTAAATAGGCTAGGTCTATTTCAAGTAAAAGTTATCCCTATTGTCTTTGCACCTTTTTTCTTTGACTAAACTCTGAATAATACAATATTACTCTGAGGCTGACTACTGTCTGCTGAGCATTCCTCTACATTAATGAGATGAACATCCCAGTATTCATTGTTTTGGGTCTTTTTATCAAACTGTAATTTCTAAGAAACTGAGTTTTGTGTTTTAATTTGCTGTTAGTTATAAAAATTATCAGAAATAAATGCTTGAAATGTCCACACCACTGTGGGTATTAAAGCTTTATGAGTTAATCTGCAATAAAATGATAACTATTATAACAATATTCCTCAAGAAAATATCTCAACTTTTTAGAACGACCATTAAAAAATTTAACTGTGGTGTGTGTATTAATTTTAGAATCTGATTTCAATTATATTTACATTTTATTTTGTTCTTAATTGATTGTCTCTGTTTATTTTATCTGTTTTGGTGGAAATTTGAAAATTCCCCTTTTTAACCTCTGGTGTGAATATCTTATATATGAAACAGTTTGCAGCGTTTAAAAAGGATCCCGATGATGAGGAAGAACTATGCCGTGTGAAGCTCATGCTCCCTGTTAGCTTCTCCGATTGCATCTGGATTGGAGAGAGGGTCCAAGTCAGCGAACAGGTTGAACCACGCTGAAAGATCTTTGGATGTCCCAGCCGTTTCTACACAACGGGGAAACAAAATGTGTTTGTTGTAAAGCAGCACCAAAATCTTATTTTATTGAAGTATAGCCTTCAGATAGAATATGAACTAATGAAAAATTAGTTTTACCTTTTGCAGCTGGTTTTGAGGGATTCTGTTCAGCTCTAGATGAGCACTCTGCTGCACAGGTGGCTGACTGTGGGACGGTGCTGGTCCAGTCTGAGGCAGGGAACCAGAATTACATTAATAATCACATAAATCAGGAAAAAAAATAATCTGACATCACACATCTGAACAGCAGAAATGGCAAAGGTGCTAAAGTTTTTTTTTTACAGCACATATTTATTGCACATATGAGGAATATTAACTTAGCATTATTTATACCTATTTCTCTGGGTGGATTGGATGGCATCATCTTCATTTTTACAGAGATGTTTAACTCTTGTTTATCTTTTTTTTTTTAATCAATTTTCTCAATTTACACACAAAAAACTGTGTTTTCTGAGGTTAAAAGTGAGAAACTGAACTATAAAAAGATGCACAATGCTGCAAAGTGGAAGAAAATGGTAAATAGTTTTCAATCTTAGAAACCAAATGTCTTCAAATGTCACCTGATTAGTAGAGTCCCAATGCAGAGTGAGCATTTCACAGCAAACTATTCAGCCTGTTACTTAAAAGAATGACACAACACCAAACAACCAGGACATCCGTTCACCTAAGCTGACAGGCTGGACAAACAACATAAATGAGGAAACCATCAAAGCTATGTTCTGAGGAGCTGCAAAGATCTGCAGTTTAGGTGGGGAAATTTAACAAGTATGTGTCTGATAATAGTTTGGCATGTAGAGAAAATTTGATTAAAGAAAACTTAATTTAAAGAGCAGAATACATTTGGAATCCCCTATAAGCACCATTTGAAGATCTCTGGCTTAGATTTGTTAAATAAGCATATATTAAAAATGAAAAATATTTAGTCTTTTGAGTGTTACTACAAATAAGTGCAAAACTTAACGAAAGCTAAGCACCACTGGGAGGATGCTGTTATTAATATAAACAGTATTAGAAACAGTTCATGGCCCTGTAGAAGCATTCAAGACTTGTGCAGGGTGGCCCAAATGATCAAATTACTCTGCATGTTACTGAATCATGGAAAAAGTGGCTATGTGGCCATCCTTGCACAGTCCAAGGCAAGGCAAATTTATTTGTATAGCACAATTCAGTACAAAGACAATGCAAAGTGCTTTACATGATTAAAATACAGGAAGATAAAACAGAATCAAAGCAAGTAGGAAAAAAATAAATAGAATTAAATAAAAAAATGCAGAAACAAAAAAGAATATTAAAAACAGTTGGACTAAAGAAAATATGATTTAGTTGAACTGTTTAACTAGAACAGTCGAAGACAATCCTAAACAAATGTGTTTTTAGTCTTGATTTAAAGGAACTCAGGCTTTCCGCACTTTTACAGTTTTCTGGAAGTTTGTTCCAGATAAGTGGAGCATAGGAACTAAATGCTGCTTCTCCATGTTTAGTTCTGGTTCTAGGTATGCAGAGCAGGCTGGAGCCAGAAGACCTGAGTGGTCTGGAGGGTTGATACACTGATAGCAAGTCTGTGATGTATTTAGGTGCTAAGCCATTCAGAGATTTATAAACTAACAGAAGTATTTAAAGTCTATTCTCTGAGATACAGGGAACCAGTAGATCTGGGGTGATGTGCTCTACTTTCTTAGTCTTAGTGAGGACACGGGCAGCAGCGTTCTGGATCAGCTGCAGCTGTCTGATCCACTTTTTAGGCAGACCTGTGAAAACACTGTTGCAGTAATCAATAAACGCATGGATTAGTTCAGGAAAGTTTGGATCACTCAAGAAACAATATAGAACCAAACAATGTTGGTCTGTGGCATCCAGAGGTGCTGCTATCTGTTCAGCTCAGTGTTGGATGAAACGACTGATGTTTGTGCTTTCATAAAACCCTTTCATCCTGCAAACGGAGCGTCGCTGATTCCAACAACAGCTTCGTATGTCATTGTTTCCTTGGCAAAGACACTTCACCCTGTTTGCTTACTGAAGGCCCTGTGGTTCTGTTAGTGCGCCCCAGGGCAGCTGTGGCTATAGAGCTCCCTGACTTTAAAAGGCACCATATGAGCAGAGGCCATGTACCATTGGAAGCTCCACAGTGTAACCACAAAACTGTAATATCTACAATATGTACAAGGCTTCCGCTTGGTGTCCTTTTGTCAGTGTTTGGACCATTGGACATTCCAAGAACTGCCTCATTCCACCACTGATGCAATCAGGTGTATTTCTTAATGACACCATGTGTGGTTGTTCCCCAACTAATAACCAAATTAAAACATTTGCAAGCCTAACCATTTTATACGGACAACGTTTCCCCCAGTTCTGACCACCTGCAAATTCCTTTGATTTTTGCGTTTAAAAATTACAATCCAGTTGCTTAGTTTCTGCTTCTTGCCCATAAGTGTCTGACTGCAGATAAATAAACAGAATCGACAGCTGAACAATCAGCCTGACAGGGGAGACTTACTTAAGCTCTGGTCCAAAAGCTGTGATGGCAAAAAGAACGAGTTGTCCTGCTGCTGCTGTGTTTCAGCTGATCCGCCAGAGGCTGCGCTCGTCTCCGTGTCACCAAACCCTTTTGTCCACTCCTGGGACACATCGCCATCATCCACAAACAAACCGCCCAGAATCTCATTGAGCAGGGCCAGGCTGTCCTCCACTCCATCCAACTCTGGGAAAGTAGAAAAGCTGTTTTACTATGAGAATTAGAAGTTAACAAACCTAACAACCAATGTAAATGATCATTTCACTTTTACTTTAGCCTAAATGTAAAACTATACCAGCTTTAAGTCCTTAGGGTTAATTAAAAACATTCTTTGTTAAGCTAAATGTTTATTTTGATGATGAAAACATTTAAGTTTGTTTTCAAAATATTCTGCTTTTTGAATCACATTCCTTTGATATAAAATAAAGTTGTCTTTTGGTGCAATAACAATATAGAATAAATAAATTGCTTTTTACCTTCTCTTATCTTTTCGCACCCGTCTTCATGTCCTAATGAGATAAGTCTGTCAAAGTAAAAAACAAAACAACCTTAGAAGAACTGGATCTTAAGCACTGGTTCTACATATTTACGTTTCTAATAGGAGGAGAAAAACATTCTTTTTTGTATTTTGCTACAAACATATGTTCATTTATTCTTGCCCACTTAATTATTGTTTTTTGTTTTTCTCTAAGTGTATCCCAGCACATCTTTACCAAGGGTGCTGATGGTAACAGAGGGCATCTTATAACCTGGAAATATTCCTTCATCCAGCAGCCAAGGTAGTATAACAATAGAAACAGCGGATGCACACAGAAATGTTGTCACTTTTATTAACAGCCAATATCACTTTAGCACCAGTAAATAAACCGAAGCCCCTCAGTAATTTGGTTTATGTATTTCTTCTCCTTAAATAAACTTGAAATATAACAGAAAGTCTATATTTCTGTAACTGAGGCAACATTAAAATGGATGTATTTAAAAAAGGAAACCAAATAATGTTTCTCTTTAAAAAAAATTTTCACAAATGATCTCTAAGTCACTTCATGTTTATCTCTACCCCTTGCAAACAGGAAGTCGTGGATTAACTGATTAGATCCAAGAAACTAATCAGGTATTAAGGTTTCGGTATGATGTAGGTAACAGGTAACATGTAGAAAATAGTTGGCTTGCATATTTTGAAGAGATCTTTCGATGGACTAATAATCTTGAATCTTGAAAAAAAAAGATAAACAAATAAATAAAACAATGCCCTCCCCTGTACATATGTACTCAAGTTTGATTTTTCCAATTTTCTCAATTTATTATAAGCCTTCTACATTCAAAGGTAATTTAATTTAACTTAAGGTTTTTTTTTTAAACATCTTAATAAAGGACAACAAGAAATGTGTCCGTCTTTAAAAACTATTTTGCAATTTGTCATTTATTTGGTGAAGTGTAAACAAAAGTAAAATAAATGGTCTGAGTGTTAAGCCTACTGATCTTCAGGTGTCTCGTCTCCTTTTTTCTCCTCCATGTCTTCCTCTGTTGATTTCTTTTCCATCTTTTTATCCAACTTGTCTGTGGAATCCTGTGAGGCCTGTAAAAAGAATTCCAGCTCATCAGTTCATTTCTTTTTCCTTCCTCTGTGGTAGAACTTATATGTTTTCCTCCTGGACATGTGCTCTGACCTTCACTGTGGAAACCTCATGCTGACAGCTTTTAAAGCTCTCATGTATGGCTGCCATAGTGTGGGATGTCTTTCCCCAGAAGTGCAAAAGAGTCGTCTGAAACACAGATCATTTCTATTTGCTGATGAAGATTCTCAGTCATCCAGGTCATAGTCATTCCGTAAAAGTTTAAAAAACAATCCACTGGACTTGGTTTCCAAAGTTTGAAGACGTTTCGCTTCCCCTCCAGGAAGCTTTCTTAATTAAAACATTTTTGAATTGAGAAAGCTTCCTGGAAGGGAAGCAAAACATCTTCAAACTTTGGAAACCAAGTCCAGTCGATTGTTTTTTTAAACATTTATGGAATCATTTCTATATATTCTATGATGGAAAATAGAGCTGCCATTAATGAAAACATAATATAAGAGAGTTGTGGAGTTGAAGCAGGCAGCTGGGACATAGAGTGATAAACCTGGTATGTTGTCAGAACATGTGAGAGGAGGTTGCAGCGGCTGGCACCCAGCAGGTCGACCTTCTGGCAAACGTCGTTCTTTAACTTGTCAAAGCTGGTTTTGGTTGTGCGAACTTGAGCCTGGACCTGAGACATAATATAAAGGAAAAACAGTTGGCCTTTCTGAGCATGTTCTGCCCTCTAGTGGAATTTTTTGTGACTGCAAGCTGTTCTACACTATATTTTTATTCTGCTATTGGTAAACAGTAAATCAAAGATTTAGTGAAAAAACATAATCAATAATGCCATCTAACTGGTCATCTAATGACTCTTCGCCCATGAAGAGTCGGTTTAGGAAGCTCATAACTGTTTGACTGCTGTTATATTTTATTATTGTTATTTTTCTTTTATATCTATATTCTGGAATAAACCAAACCAAAGGAAAGACAGACATCAAATCTCCACAAAATATTAATAATAATAAATCTGAAAGGAAGGAATCCCCTTTGTGCTTCTGTTGCTGTCAGGCTTTCTGAAGGTCTATTAGCATTTTTCTTTAGACTTTGGCTGCTTTTTGGCTAATTTCAAGTCCATCTCTTGAAAAATGGACAAGTTAAGGAAGAAAAGGGAACATAAAGGACATGAGAAATGCATTGTTTTCAGTTCATTTATTTTATGCCATTTTTTAGCTACTAGCTCTCTGGGAGTCCAGTTGGAGTCATGTTTAAATTAAAGGATTTCTTTAAAAAAAGTGTCCACCTTTAAAAGAAAGCTGGTAAATAAATGGATCTTACTTAAAGTTGGTATTTAAGTAAACTTTTATCTTTAAATACTTGGTTGTCATGCATTTTATTTATTTCATTTAAGTATTTTTAATCTAAATGATTTAAAGGTGAGAGTTTAAAACAGAGGAAACAACTAAAACCCAACAGAAAGTTTAGACACTTGTTCATCAGAACCCTTAAAAAAGCTCTGAAAAAATTTGACAATATCTAGAGACATGGGCGATGCCATTAAAACTGCTAACTGATGTTCAGCTGTAAACTGTTCACCATTTTGCAGACAGGCTTGAGTGTATAGTATCTTTTTTTCTGTAGGTCGCTCTATAGGAAGCACAAACCTTGCGGAATTTCTCCATCTGTTTATGTGTGTCCGGATCGAGCTCTTGAGATATGTCCTTCATCCAAAGCAAGGCTCCACGGTACTCGGTCCTGGACTGCTCCATTCGATTTACCGTCAGCCACGTGTCTGAGATGGCCCGATAACGGAACGTTTCGATCTCCTGGTACAGACGACACAGAGGCTTCCTCAGAGCCAGCCTGCAGGAAGAAGAGTTGTTCTCAAAATAAAGGTTCCACATATCTGTAATCCAAGCTCCATGTTTCTTTTACTCCACTCTAAATCTTCTAAGTGTTGTCTAAAGAGTTCCTCCAGATCTATCGAAGGGATTTAAAAAAGTTAAAAGACTAAAAGACTAAATATTATTTTAAGTTTCTCATCAGCAATACATCCCAGAGACAATATCTATAACCAACTGTGCAGAGGCTAATGTAAAATAAAATTTAAACCTAGAATAAGCATAGATCACAGTACGTAATTTGATTCTTAAAGAATAGCGTGGACCAAAATGTGAAATTGCATATTTGCAGTAGGACTGAAACAATTAACAATTAATTTAATTAGTCATGATTAATCGAATATTAAAATAATCGTCAACTAATTCAGTAATCGATGAATCGTTACCCACTTAGAGCAATAACTATACCAAAATAGTGAAAAAATATAGTAATGTTTTACAATTAAGATAAAAAAAAACTTTTTTTCCTATCTGATTAATATTTGATTAATCGAAAGAATAATCAACAGATTAATCATTATCAAAATAATCGTTAGTTGCAGCCCTAATTAACAGGCTTAATTACAACGATATCCAACTACATCTTTTAAGAACTGTTAAGTTGATCAACTTAAGAAGCCATAAACACTCATTTCCAGTTGATGACCCTGATTGGTTGCAGCTCTTTCTTTCTCTTTGCTAAATAACAACAGATCCATAAATAATAATAGATCCATATTCCAACACCGAGCAAAGCCAAGGACCTCAGTGGAGATCTATGCAGGTTTACATTCATTTGCATGTACATACATTGCCTTTACTGAAAGATAATTCAATATGAGTTTAATTTATTTGGATATGTTGCTACTCTGGTTACTGAATGGAAGTAAAGTTTTGTTTCTAGGATATGAATTATAAATGCCATTGAAAGTGCGGCTAAGATGAAAAGAAACTGGCATGTTCAGGAACAAACCAGAAACTCTAGACTACCTGGAAATGTTTTAAAAGCAGTTTATCTAGATGTCAGTTAAAGAGGAAACTTATGTGTGGCGCCTACCTCTGCTGGGAGGAGAAGCAGAGAGCTTTCCCTGTCGCCTGCATGATCTTCCCAGCCCTGCTTTTATCCTGCGACCCATTGGAGCGCAGGAAACGACCCAACTCATTCTCCTCCTGGGAAAGGACTGAACAGTAACAATGAAGCGTTTCATTTTTGAAAATGAGATATTTTAAATACTGGTTTCATCTTTAAATGCTGTCTTCCCATGAGGTAATGTCTCCATTTGTATCTTGATCATACGCACACCTTAACACTTAAATGTTTCTTATGCAAAACATACAGTCATGAACGACAATCTCCAGCTAAAAGATGAACAAAGGTAACAAAGATGTTTTCCTGGTCTAAACATCACAGTGATGAAGCCACCAGCAGCAACCCCACCTGATGGGCTGTTTGACCAAACTGGGATTTCTTTCAGCGTTTTCTGAACTTACAACATATCCTCCTCTGGTAGAGCTCAATGACCTTTAGGAGCTCCATGCATGTTCTTTGGATGGAGTGGAAGACCTATGGATGAGACAGCAGTCATCCAGAAACATCAACATATCCCCATGTAGAGCTTTGTTTTTGATTAATATAACTCTGAACTCTTCACTCACCTCCAGCTTGGCATCCAGGTCTGCGTCTGATGCCACCACATGTTCATCTTCTTTCTTCCCAGTGACTTTGATCAGCGTCTGCTTGGTTTTCCAGTACTTCTTCTGAAACTTGTTTACCACTGATGAGTCTTGACTTTGAATGAAGCGGTCAAAGTAGTGTCCAGAGTAGCCGCTGTGGAGAAAGGACTTGATCAGCTATATATATGGTGGTGGACAGACAATCCTATAAAGTATCCACTGAATACTTTCAGAGCAGAGGTTTACTTACAATGTTCCTTCCATTTTTCACAAAGACCTGTGAAGAAAGCAGAGTCATTGTTAATTAATTTGAAAATTGTTTCTTTGTAGGACTTTCCCAAGATCGAAGGTTGTGATTGTCTGAGTTGGACATCCATCCATTTTCTGACACACTTTATCGCAAGCGGGGTCACAGGGGATGCTGGTGTCTTATCTCCAGCTGTCTATGGGCAAGAGGAGGCGTACACCCTGGAGAAGTCGCCAGTCCATTGCAGGGCAACACAGAGACTTACAGGACACACCTTAGGAGAATTTAGAGAAGCCAATTAACCTAACGGTCATGTTTTTGGACCGGACGCATGAAGAGACTAGACCGGGAATCTAACCCCACACCCGTGTTGCTGCAAGACAAGGGTGGTCTTTTACTGTTAACCTCGCTTCTCTCAGTGAGCCCCAGGGCAGCTGTGGTTAAAATGTAGCTCACCACCATCAGTGTCTGAGTGTGTGCATTAATGGGTAAATGTAGCTGCACTTTATTGTTCTTTTTCACTGCTAAGCTGCTGCTAAAAAAA
>NW_015151601.1:187751-194382 GCF_000732505.1 Cyprinodon variegatus
TAGGGTTTTATTTGTTGCCCTCTGTGTTGGTCTCCTTTTTCCCCAGCTCCTTAGACTGCTGTCTTCACACCTGCTCCCAATCAGCTCGTTAGTCCTCTCTTTGTTCAGTTAGCCATTAGTACTGTCCTTGTGCAGTTCGGCAGTGCTGGTTCCCCGTCTAACTCGCCGTGATTGTTTTCCCCTGAAGTCTTCATGGTTCTGGTTTGTTTTACCTTTTTTTCATGTTTTATTTTTAGATTCCTGCTTCAGTTTTCTATTGACCTTTCCTTAAATCTACAAAAACTCACCTCTGCCTCCCTGCTTCTGCAATTGGGTCCTCAAACCATTGAGCTTGAATTTTACCTACTCCATGAGCAAAAAAAAATTTTAATATAGGCTCAAAATGAAAAAAAAAAATGACTAAGAGGATGGATCGTTATTTCCACTGAAGTAAAAAATATATATGTATATTTTAAGAGGCTGGCTCGCTTTACTTTCACCATGGCAACGGGCTAATTGGTGTTAATCTTGAATGTTTTTAAAAATGGCGCCCCCTGCGGAGGGCTTCCCCTGCTGCGCAGCGTCACCTGCAGCTCGCGCGTCACGACTCGGTTGCGTTCTGATGCCATTTCAGAAAACTGTGATTAATCAAGCTTCAGACACGGACTGACTAACTATGAAAACTAAATGTGTTTATTAGTAATTTGCACTTATAAATATGTCTTAATAAGTGGGAATATTTCGGTAGATATAAAATAAACACGGAGACTGACTCATTGTGTGAAAACCCAGCAGCGCGTCTCTGTATCTGAATTATCCATGAGCTTCATGACATCAATAGGAACTGGAATTATTCTATAGTCACAAGGAAATCCCCACTAACCTGAGAAAAAGACGCACGCAGAGACATCATCTTCACATCCCCTCCATCGGTAAATAGGCTGCAGCGCTATCAGGATGTTGCTGTATATTTGTACACTCAGCTGCTCATTCTCTGTCTGCATGAAGCAAGATGACGTCAATCAGGGCGCACTCCCCTCCTCTTCATAAAGGATCAGCAGAAACAAACATCCCCGCATCCTCCATCCACTCTGCAAACCACAGGAGACAATTCAGGGTATTTGTCTGGTGCAAATATTGGATGGAGGACATTAATGGCTGCGGGGAAACTGGTTTGAAGGTTGAGCCTTTGGGAAAAAAATAAAGTGAAATAAATAAATAAGTAGATAAATTACAGTAGAGTAGAATAGTCCCCAGACTGGAAAAAAAATGGAGAAAGCATTCGAGTTAACTTCAGGTGCAGCTAATAACATAATGTTTAAAATGGAAAGGTTGTTCAGTTAACCGAATTTATTGAATAATGATCAAGCAGATAACTTATTTTTATTAAATTGTGACGATTCACAAAAAATCACCATTCAAGACAACATCATTGGGGCAAAATATGGATTGTGCACCTTAATGGAGTTTTTCCTCTCCACTGTCGCAACAAGCATGCTTAATGTGAGGGATTGCACCCGAGTCAACGAGTCGATGCAATCAACTGGTTTTCCCTAGATAAAAAACTGAATCATTTTGACTGTATGATCTGATGAACTGTAAAGTGCCTTGAGATGATGTGTTGTGATTTGGCACTATAAACAAACTGAATCAAATTGAATTCAATGGATTTGGTCTCCCAATATCTGGACCCCATGGGTAAATAAAATCAAACCTATATTAGCAAAGGCACATTGAATTTTTAATATTAATCCACATCTAAGAGCATCTAGGACTTATGAATGGTCCCCCATTTTTTACTTCATGCTTCATCAAGCAAAGGAAATCTCAGTAATGCAGCTAACTAATGAAAAAAACACTTAGGAACAAATTTTAAGCCAAGTTTTTGGTAACGCTTTCTTTTACCGTACATGAATAGCCATCTAATAACATGCTAATAACATAGCAAGTTACACTATAAAACTTGGTTACAAGAAAAACTTGTTTTGGGTAAGTACCCCGAAAATTAAGGTATATAATTTCAGAATAATAACCTGCATGCAATTATTACAATTGTATGTAACCATGGAGACTTTTGGTGAATAATTACAATAATTACTACATAATAGTTTCTATTGTTGGACACCACCTACCAATTGCTTACAAAGTAAATTGGAACTTTTGATCAGGTAAATAAAGCATTAATAAATTGAACTCAAGTTACGATTAAATAAGAGCTTAGTTAGGAATATTGGGTTGCTGTCTTCTAGGTTTGGTTTTCTGTTATACACCAAGTGATAAACTGCATTTTACCAGACAATCACACATTCATTTATTGCTGTCTGGGAAATTAATATGTTACCAGGTAATAACAGTTTGAAATCTAAGAACTCTGACTTTATCTTGTCTTCCTAAAATTTGAAGCACAGCAATTACCAAAATTCTCCATACATTTTTTCTTGTTGCCTAGTGTTAGTGTGACTTGCTATGTTATTACCAGGTTATTACCAGGTTATTGATGTATTGTAAAAGAAAGTGTTGCCCATTTTTTATCACACTGGGACCATATATAAATGCACTAAACCAGGATGGCATTTGATAAAACAAATATGTTCCGTGTTGTTGTTTATATCAAATAAAATGTCAATTTAACTATAGCATCCCAATACAATGTTTATACAGCTTTGTCCATTGTAGTTGGTTTATGGTTCAGACTGAATCCCATTTACAGGCATCCAGTCAGTTATTAAGATGAGGTTTAAATTACTTAAAACACAAAAAATATTAAGGAAACTTACAGTACCTGGCAAAGCTATTCACTGAATATTTGCATTCTTTGCTGGAATAGACAGAAACATTTTTTTAAGGCTAATACTGATAATTTTGACATCTGTCTAACTGATCCTTGATATGCGCTGCTGATATTTCCAGGCAGATTTTTAGAGCCAATATGGCATTTTCTTACTCCATTTAAGATGTCATTGATGGAATAATAACCGTTACACTCAGTTTAAATCTCAGCTTAAACCAAAATAAACATTTATTAACAAATCAAACAATGGAGAAAGCAGTAATGCTGATGATTTCAAGGCAAGGCTGCTAAATCTACCAATGAATTGGCAAACGCATGCGCTTTTCAGTCAGTACAGGTACAAAGAAAAGACTGCTGATATCGGCCAAAAATCTTGACCAGGCTGATGTATCACAACCACAAATTGATTTATTGAGATGTTATGCTACAGATCAAATCAAAAGATTTGATTATTCTGGTGCTGAAGGAAAATGTAAAAGGTGTCCAAAAAAAACTGACATTCTGTCAGTTTCTTTATTCTGATACTCCAGAATAATGCTCAAGTTGTGGGGAAATGTAAAGTAGGTTTTATTGTAATAATGTAAGCTTTACAAAAAATATAGTACAGTTATGTACTTTGGTCTATTATGTTTACATGAAAAATGAAACTCACTTCAGTAAAAACTTTAATGTGTTCTATGGTAAGATTCCAGAATTTAAAGATACACCTCAGTTTTTATTATATTATATATAATAAAGTATAATGTATTACATTCATGTCCCACATAAGGGAACCACCATACCTTGGAGTAAATTCTTTTTTTAGTGTTGCAACTGTAACCTGATTTGATGATTGATTTATTTATTTATATATATATATATATATAAAGAGAGCAATTCAAAATCCTATTAGTTTTACAGTTAAAACAATAAATCGAAAGGAGAGAGTATTATTAAAGAGAAATTAATGGAAAAATGGCAAAAAAAGATGCGGTGAAGAAAAAACAGGAAGAGGGTTTTATAAAATTCAGAAGATAGTAGTAAAAAGAAGAAGTGGAAGATGAAATAGAAAGGAGGAGAGAGTGATAACAGGGTTAAGATTTTGGCATAAAGGACTTAATTATACACTTTTCAAAATTCGAAAGCAAACTACTGGCAAATGTGATTACTGTGGAAAATATGAAACAATAGATCATGTTATACTGGAATGTCATAAATATGAAAGCGAGAGAAGATATATGAGGAGAGAGTTTGACTGTATTAAGGAGAAGATTGATTTATTAGATATTTTTGAGGAAGAATTTTAGGAGTAAACATATACAAATAATTATTCGATTTTTAAAGAAAACTAAATTATTTCATAGAATTTGATTATAGAGAGGGTGAATGTGTGTATGATATGGATGGGTAGAATACAAAGTTATGTTTATTATGTAGTTTTTCTTTTTTCCCTTAGAAATTATATATACGGTATGTTTATTATTACCACACTCCATACCAGTAAGTGGCAGTAATGCTACTAAATGTTTGTTGCCAACCACCAATAAATCCAACAATAAGAAGTTTATCTTTTCATTACTTTAATCCACAGCAGGTGTGCTCAACTGAACCAAACACAGCCGTCTGTGTCGCCTGAGTCCAATTAAGCTGAGTGAGGACCAGTGAGTCAAAAGGTAAGGCTGTGGCTTTACATGTCAGTGGGTGGTGGCAAATTTATTCATATTAAAGCTCAGTTTTTGTTCAGTCATTAAATATTTTGGATGGAAATTTTGCTCTAATTCAGTAATGTAATTTAGCACGCTCTACAGCTGCTTAAAACATAATAAATCCAAAGCACAGCCAGAGCTCAGGAGATTGATTGGTCAACATCCAAGATCATATCCCTGTAAAGAGTGAGCCCTATTTTTTTATATCATAAAGGCTGCTTTTATATCCCTCTGTGCATAAAGTTGTGGAAGCTGTTGCATAAAGCCTTGTCTTAGTGCTATTTTCTATTTACTGGGCAAACAAAGCGCGTGGATGCATGGCAATTATTGGTTTATGCAAAGACTCCAATTAGAAGCATTATGCAGACTATCCATGGTCTTGGTAAATATTGGAGTTGACATAATTGGGTTCCTGTCTTGGACACTGACAAACAGCATTTCTCTTTTCCTGAAACTTGAATCACATTTTATGGCAGACATCATATGACACTGTTTTTTATTTGCAGTGTTAATATATTAACACAGTTACATTCATTTCTGTTTCAGTTCAATTCATTTCCCGTTTCTAATGGAAACAGGAAATGATTAAGCTGAGAAGCTTCCACAATTCTGTCATCTATTAGCTTTATATCTTTTACAAAATATTCAGTTTTCATATTTGTTTTATTGTAAGTTGATAAAAAGTGTTGACTGTCATTTCTAACTAAGTCGGTGGTGTCACCGAAAAAAAACCTTCAATAAAAAAAAAGGAACCGTTTTTGACATTTACTTAATCATATTTAGTTACTTTAACACAAGTGTTTTATGTCCTACGCTGCTAACATAAAATAATTGTGTTAAACTAACTAAATATGATTAAGTAAACGCCAGAAAAAGTTGCATTCTTTTTTTTCAGTGCAGAGCTAAAGTCAAGCTCTTAAAGCATTCACCAGAGTTTGGAAATTACAATAACTTCACAGAAGGTCGGATGTATTTCCATTCTGTTCACCCCTGCAGGAAATCTGACAGTGTGACCCTATTGATTATTTTTGTGTCGCAGACATTTTCAGTAATTTTGTTCCTTAATCTTTAAATGTAGTTAATTGAATGTTTAGATAATTTAATGCAAAACCTTCTCTAAAAGCTGTATAATCTGCATCTTTTTGATGAGAGGATGGTTGCTGCTTGTTTTTTTGCTTTAGAGTTTTTTACCTACCATTATGTTAAGTGGCCTTTGCCTATGAGGCGTCTTTTCAAATCGGAGGTCTCCAGAGCAATTTACACTACAGTCATTCAGAGTCATTCATAAACCTTGGGTCACTGCCACACCACAGCAAGCAGCGGTCATCATGCCTTCCTTAGTGCTGCTGATCAATCTGATCATGTGATGTTTCACCTCATGCTAAAATTAAACTTTGTAAACTTGTGCTCTAGGCTTCACAGAAGTAGATAAGTGATGCTGTACAGGATCCTCAGGTATATTTGGACTGTGCTGACTTGGATGTTTTCAGGACTGGACAGGTCACCTTCCCGCATGTCAAATCTGCTCACCTTCAGCCGCAGTTTCCTGTCCCCAGAATTGGACCACTAAGCTCCTCCTGCTTGTTAAATGAGCAAAATGTGAGCTGTGCTTCATGACAAACTTGCATGGGAACAACCTGGCTTTTTACCTCGCAATTCAGAGATTTTACTTTGTATTGAGGTGTGTTTTTTTCTTTTACCGTTTCTGTCAGTCATACATTCCCTTCAACTTGCTGCATAGATCTGAATAAGATACAACAGGTGTCTAACTCAGGACAGTTATGCAGACGTGGAAGCAGAGACTTGCATGTGATTTACATTACCCTGTTCATCTCAAAATATTCTAATTGATATGAAAGACGTGACCATTTTTTATTTATTTTTTGATGGAACTACACAAATACCTTTCTGACAGACCAGAAGAAGCATTGGAAGCTGGTAAAAGGTCAACCTCATTGGGCTAATCTTTGAGAGAGATGAGTTGCTTGCAGGTGGGAGTTTGACCATTTCGGGACCAGGTGGAGCTTCAATAACTGATCTCTATTTATTCACTAAATTGCTGATAGGCCGAAAAAACTGAAGTTGCGTGCCGCCATCTTGGTACTCCCCACTCTCACCCACTCTCCCCTCCGACAGGAAGCTGCGGTCCATCAGGACTGGAATTTGTCACCACAGC
>NW_015151601.1:194869-206743 GCF_000732505.1 Cyprinodon variegatus
GTATATATTTTTTTCATAGTTATTGTATATATTTTTTTCAATATTTGCCACTTTCTCCTCAAAATATTGGGGTATTTTTTTCTATCCTTTTAATATGCCTATGCAACTTACATTAATCTATTCCATATTTGATATTTCCAAATTAATTCATGCCAGTTGTATGTTTGTCTATGTGAAGCACCTTATTAACAAGACATATTCATATATGTGTAAAACAGTAGTTGCCAATAAGACCTTTTCTGATTCTGTAGGTGTGCTAAGACAAGGTGCTCATGACCGGTTTTAAAGTATTGCACAGTTTTAAAAATGACACCAAGAATCCCAATATGTGGTTCTTATGGTTTAAGGTCTCTCTAATGAAACACCAAGAGCAGTTGATGGGGGACCACAGTTTTCTCCATTGTATAAAGATATACTTACCAGATTTTCTTTTTTCTCTCTCTCTCTTTTGCAAACTCTGTCATCCATCCGCATTTGTCCAGTTTACAAAAAAAGACTGCCAGCTGTTTGGAAAATCCTGCCATGGAAACTAAAGGAGTGGGACACCACAGCTGTTATTAAGGTAATACTTGCATTGTGGTTTAGTTTGCTAAGAAGCTAATAATTTAATTCAAAAGCTCAATTTCATTCAGTGTTCATTTTATATATTGCTTCAGTTTCCATGCACTGTATGCACAGAGAGATAAAACATTTTGAAATGACCATTTCTTTTAGGTGGAACTGATCTTATATTTATCTCTCTTAGTTCTGATTTATCTAAATTAAACTAGATGTCATTGTGAAATTATTAACTTTAGTTACTGTGTGATGCAGATGACAGATGTCAACAGGTGTCAGCACACCCTGTGTTCTATCGCTTGTCCATGTTTAAGTCTTAGCAGCCAAGACAGCAATAAATAAATGTGGAATGTAATTTTTTTGGTGATTAAAAGTTGTCTACTTTGTTGGTGAGACGGTATATATAATATTTGTAATGGGGAAAAGAAAACCTGGTCATCACAAACGCCAAAACACTGCTTTTTGCCATCAGTTTTTCAACACAGTATGTTTTAGTGACTGTAAAATGTCATGGCAAAGGTTACTGTGTGATGCATTGTCCTCCATAATCATCCTTCAATTTCCGCTCTGGTTCAGCCGGAAGTGTTGCTAATGTTGTAATCTTCTGGAGTGGGCAGGGAAATCAATTCAACCATTCAAAATCTAATCAATGCTTATGTAAGCAAAGTGAGAACAGTAATTAGTACATGTCAATTGATTTCCGTGTTCTTCAGAAAAGTAAGATTATAGCACTGTAAGCACTATGAACCATGTGCATGGAAACACAATTAAAATTCTTTAAATTTCTTTACTCGAGATCTTTTACCATGTCTTTAAATTTTAGACTCAGTTCATTTCCTCAACCCCATTTGGCTCTGATAGCCACGTTGAATGCTGTGCCTCACAGTGGAGCATGTCTGGCTCATGCTCTGTAGAACAATAATTAAAATGTAAAGTATGATGGTAATTTCTCTTTCAAAGCAGGTTTAAAACATATTTCCCTTTTCTTTCATTTGTAACAGCTTGGGTTCCTGATCTGATTTGCTCTTTAGCTTCCTCCAAGCATTAACGTTGGTGCAATTTCTATATTCAATCTTCTGTATTCACTAAATTGTTAAGCTACTCTAAGACTGCCCACCTTATAAGAAATTCTTCCAACCTTCAGCCAAGGAGAAGTTGTCTGAGTATTTTGAGAATAAAAGCAGTTCTGTAGCATCAGGACATCAGCCTCACATTAAGCTAAATCTGCTGTGTTTGTACACTACTGATTGTTGTAGAGGGATTTTCTAAGGGAAACCTCATTAACATTCACAAGAACTTATCTGGAAAGGCTAATAGCTGCCTGAAAATTAACTCTGCATGATTTGTAGGGAATGTTTGTTGATTTCAGATTAAAATGAACTAGGAATAAGATTTATTTTCACGCATTTGTGTGCAGTCAATTACACTATCAGACTTTAAAACGTATCTTTTCTTTATAACACGGCATTGATCTCATTTCACTTTTGTATAAAATTACTTGATATTTGTGCATATTCATCATATATCTATTAACTATTTTTTTAAACAATAAAAAAAAAAAGAAATAATTGATGTTAAACTCGATTAATTTAATTCTTAATTCTTGCACCACTGATTTATGGGCATTTGTTAGCCAAAATTTACAAATAAAGCGTGTGTGTAGGTAGGTAGGTAGGTACACACACAGGACTATTTAATAAACCATGGCTTTCTGTTTTCTGGAGTTATAGATATTATTTGCTGAAGGCCCCATTTCTTACACCAACAACCCAGCGAGTTACCAGAGTTACCATTCAAAACAACAACAATTTTCTTTAAACAGCTTAAAATGTGAAAATCAATGCTTGATGTGGACCCAAGTTTTACTTGCTACCAAGCATAGTGAGGATGATGGAAAGCAAGGTTAAGAAATCTCCAAAACTAAAGCCAAAGGCTTTCAGGTCACCAAATCATACAAAAAAAAAAGCAAAGCAAAAAACCACTACTATTCACGCCTTCTGGTTGGTTGGTATTGATGTCAGAAAAGTGCCTTTCCATCTGTAAATCATGAAAAACACCTACTTTGGTTGGACAACTGTACTTTGGTCAGATACTATATTTTCTCTTCAAATTTGTTATAAGGCATAGATAATTTTAAGCCATTAAACTGTATAAGAAATGTTTCCAATGCTTTTAATGTGAAGCTCTCCTATAATAAGTTATGCATCATAAAAAAAAAAATACTGTTTGTTTTCATAATACTAGTTATTCAAAATATTGACTTTCTTAGTTGAATATCATTTATGAAGTAGAAATAAAGTGCTTTCATTATCCAAGGTTAAAAAATACAGTCAAACATTATTGGTGGAACTTTATCCATAAAACAACAAATTGAGTTACATATTTATACCTCAAGTAGTAGTTTCAGCAATTCAAAGGAGGTGTAACTTTATTTCTATCCAAAAGATGGCAGTGTAGTACAGAGGAATGGCAAGACACCCTAATAGTCACCTCTCTGGTGTTTGGGGCCCCAAGCTTTCATCTGTTGGCTTCAATTTATTTCATCACAGTATACTGCAGCTGATCTAATGGCATGTACATTTTGTTGTCACCTAAAGGGAATTTCTTGTCATGCTCCCAAATTGATGTACCTGTTTGTAGCCTTGGACAGTATTTGTGCTGCAGAGTCTTGAGGAGTGTGTGAGCAGCATACAGCTCTCTCACTGAACAGTTAGCAGGAGATACATTTAAACAGCAGGTTATGGATTTAGAGTTGGAAAGTGAGCTCTGTGTAAAGCTTTGCAGACTTAATTTGATTATCACCGAGGGAATGTTGAACCCTTTGATCCTTCTGCTGCCGAAGGTCACGTCTTTTACAATGCAGCTTGTTTTCATCCGATGTGCTCTCAGAAACGTGTTGTTGTTGGAATGTTTTGCATCTTTAACTTCAAAATATCTCTTGATTTGCTACAGGAAGGTTTTTTTTTATTTTTGACACAGCTTCCAACCATGGCCTGCGATATCATCTGAAGGTCTTTGATATAAACAGAATGATAGGGCGGCTATTACGAAAAGGGAATGTAATCTCTCTAAATGCTCGTGTCCTTCACCCTATCTGATTTTCCTCGTCCACTTAGGATCCAAACTCCAGGTCCTACATGGTATTAAAGCAATTTGAGTTCACTTGAATAAGACAAGAACCAGTCACAGTATTCAATTAAGTGATGCTTTTCGGGCTTTCTAATCAAATCAAGACTGAGTCAAAGAAATTCCTTTCAGATAATCATCAGAGGCACTATTGATTTTCCACGTCATTAGATTTTGCTATGTCACTCTTTGGACTTTTCTTTTTTTAAATAATGAGATGTTTTTCAATTCCACCTGTTAAGCTGGACAATAGTTCATCTCCATACATCCTTAAGATGTAGTGGCCATTTTTGGTGGACACATCTGAATCGTCAGCTTCATTATTTATGTTATCCCCCCCACAGAGTGCCATTCATGACCCTAGAAATTGCTCAATTGACTTTTTCCATCCACAGTTCTGCGTAGTGATGAGGAACCGTGACATTTACATTTGCACAACTCTGAAGCGATATGTAGCTCTGCATGAGTTTTTAAATGGAGACTTCAGGCTCAAAACAGGTCACAAGATCAAAAGTGTCTTTCGCCCCGAGGAGCCATCAAGTCGATCCTTTCCATTTCTGCATCAAATGGTATTTTTTCCCTCTTTTGCTCTTTTTATTTTTTTTTTTCTATCTCTTTCTAACTCGGTGGAACACATTTAGATCCTGAGTAGAACTCCTCGGTGCCCACTCATCACTCTGCGTGCTGTTTGAAGATTACTACGCTCAGAGACATCCGCACTGGGCATCCAGGCAGCTTAGAGGCCAAAATCCATAATCCCTTACCCTTCATGGGAATTCTCCATGCACTTCAACATGCTGAAATACAGCCCCGCCGCAGCAGGCACTCATGGCCGAGGAGCTCCTGGACCCGGAGGCTGAGATAGATGGATGACATGTCTCAATGAATGTGGAGGAAGTTAAAGTAAAAAAAAAAAAAAAAAGTCAGATACTGATAATAGTCTCTTCCCAGAAACTAAATTGGAAAGCAGAGAGTAAAGGGAGGGTTCTTGCTTGGAAGGTGTTTTATTTCTAATTTTTGTATGCACACTATGTCTCTTAGTCCACATGCTTTATGTGTACCATAACAGCCTAGAAGACATTTTGCTCTGAAAATATAGGTTCGCTGGTGGCTCCCAGCAGCAATGCAGTCTCCCCACCAGTCGTCTCAATAAAGAATTTCCTCCGAGGCTGTGGCGCCTTATTAAAAAGCGTAAATAAATGTAGTTCCTTGATTTAGTAATCTGCATGAACAAGTATTATGTAAAGTTCAGCTGTTGTAGCTGAAGGACCGCTGGGGTTTTAATTTTTTCCCCCTTTAGGCTGCACTCTAATACTTTGTTAGTCTGCTTGCTAAAACCCATTTATTAGCTTGGGGAGTAAGTCCTGCAGTGAGGAAGAATAAGAAAAGTAATTTCATATTCATATTTGGTGTGTTCTTATTATGAAAGTGCTTCTTTCGTTTAACCCATTTCACTCTTTTTCTTCACATTTGAGGGAAAATGGATTCAAAGAGTAAAAAGTCAGATGGTCTGACATCAAATGTTGATTTTTATCACTCTTGACCGACTGTGAAGATAGTTTTGATTAGTACTACATTCAAGTGATTGCAGAGGTTATTTAGTCTGAGAGGGTTTCTGAGAACTTCTGACTCTGTCCTTTTCATTAGGGTGCTTGAAAGACTGGCTAAAGCACAAAGTTACACAGACATGTATACTTTGCTTTCATACAAAAATCACATGATTCATTTAACAACGTTTAGTCATTGTGATACAAAAAATGTTTGTCGTCCATTAGTACAAGACTAGGAAGAAAAATGTAAGATACAAGCACTACTTACTTTTGACCTTGGATAATGGAATGCTTTTGTTTTTTACTTCCCTTGAAATACAAAAAAAAAAGTTAAAAAAATCCAATTAAGCATGTCTGAGTCAGGTGCCTGTTTTTTATTTGTTAAATTTTTAGATTAACTGTTTAAGTTTGACCAGAACAAACATTCACTTTCTGTAATTTGTTCTGTAAAAACTGAAGAAACTATAGCCAGGGCGCAATATTCTTATCACTTAAAATGTTTGGAGCAATTATATTTGCTTAATGTATACCATCTTTGTGTGTGTGTGTGTGTGTGTGTGTGTGTGTGTGTGTGTGTGTGTGTGTGTGTGTGTGTGTGTGCGTGTGTGTGTGTGTATATGTGTCTTTAATACCTGGTGGGGACAATTTCCTAGGAATATGCTACATTTTGGGGACTCATAGGTACTTGTGGGGACCAACAACTGGTCCCCACAAGTATATTGTGACACAACATGTGGATGTGTGTGTTTAAAAATATGGAATGCTTGTTATTAGACATAATAAATGCAACATTTAAATATTTGCTGACAAAATGGTGAACTTCTCTCGAGTCTGTTCTGTTTCCCCTCCTTCACTTGCCACTTATCTTCATGATTATATCCCACACCACACAGAAAAGGCTCCAAAAGTCGGGTAGAGGGGAGGAAGACAGTGGGATGCATTGATGTATGGAAAATGGCTTGAAACGGGTGCTGTCAAAGTTAACATGTAAATGTTCTCTAATGCAGTTTCCTTTTAAAGCTTGATTAAGGCGTATGCCTCAGTACATTTCTGAACTGTTCTGTGTTTTAGTTTTCTTACAGTCGGGAAGAAGGCTTCACCCTCTTTGCCTCTCCTCTTAATCAGTGGGCTCATATCAGCTATGTGCGCTAAAGGGCAGGGACTGAGAGGGAGAGGAATAGAAAGAAACCTTTGGAGTTCTATGTAGACTAGAAAAATACATGGCAAGCATAATTTCACATACAGTCATTCACTAGTAGTAACACACCAGACCTTATCCAAGAAATGGAAAAGAATTCTCAATGCAGAAACAACAGACATGAGAAATGAGCGCATGTTTAGCCCATTACATCGGTTTTAATTACCTCTGTTAAGGAGGTGTTCAGAGCACTTAACAAAATAAATGCATTTTTAATTAACATTTTTTGTGTTTAATTTTAGGTCCTGTTGGCCAGTCTTAAAACTCTAGTCCTGTTGCCTCAGATGTGCCAGCAGAGCAGTTATACAGAAGATTTACAATTGCATTACTGTTTTTTTTTTTCTTTTTATTTACCAAACTGCATAAACAGAATCCAGTAATTAATTATGGGACTTGTAGATAACGGAACGAAGGGCTGCTTTCATTACGATGTACGTGTAATATTGAGGCTAGCTAGTCTGAGTCAACTGGTCTTGCTAATGATTCTAGGCAGTCATGACGGATGATGTGCTTGTTTTGCTGGTCATGACTGAATATATGGTTGGAGCCATTGTAGTCGTCCCACATTCATTTTTTTTCTTCTTTTCTTTTTTTGGTAGAATTATTTGGAAACCTGGCAGTGCTTTCATCAAATCCCACAGAAGTCCCAATCAGGAGCAGATGCTCAGGCGGTTCCCCCTGATGTGGTCTTCTCTGAATCCACAGGAAAGAGAGTGAGTTGAAAGCACACAGGGTGTTTTATATATTTTTTTGAAGCTCCTCCTCTGGCAGTGAATGTTTTAAGAGGTCTCGGCTCATAGTCTGTAAACACTGCTTACAATTTAGCATATTGGAATAAGAAATGTTCAATATTAAACCATGTCCATATTGATCTCATGGCTTTGCTGCCCAACAGAGAAAAAAATATATATAAAACTTGCTGGGCAATATTTAAGGACCAGGGTTAAAAAATCTACAAGAGGTGTTTGATGCACACTAGAAAATATGGCATTGTTTTTCTTAAAGCAACACAAAAGAGAGATATCTGGCTGCTTACAACCATTTCAAAACACTTGCTTTTTTTTTGTTGCTTTAAGCTATTACTACTTGTAGTTCTGTTATTTCAGTGCAGCATGTCCAGGATGTTATCAGGAAGAATTTGCTGCGAATAAAACTGCTCACTTCACTACTGCAGTCTTCTCCCAGAGGATGATTACAGCCCTTTAAATTCTTTAAATGCTAATGCGGTACAGCAGTGCTATTATGGAAGGTGAGCTCTGCTTTGTGATGTCTGCATTCACCTCACTGGCAGAGAAGAAAGACGATAACGTGCACACAGACACACATATTCCATATGTGTTTATGCTTGTATGAGGAGCTTCTATGTTTTTTAACTGCATTTATGCCTCACACTAACCTTAATCATTGCTTGTATGTATTTTTTTTATCCTAACCCATCCTTAATCTGAACTTAATTGAGACCGTAGCTCTATCTCTGAACTCCTACTTTAAATATGTAGGCCTGCTGCATTAAAACATGTTCAGGATGTTGAGTAATAATACATCAGGAAAAAAACTGTATACATATTAACATTCAATCTGCATAGATCTACATGACCTGTCATAACTATTTTAAAGAGCACTTTTTGTACTTTTTGTACGTTTAAGTTTTTTTTTGTAGCCCTATGTTTTGCTTTTTGTTTGAATGAAAGGATATAAAGGATTTTCTCTAAGACTTCTTACCTTCTATTGGAGGGATTCCCACCAATCAAAACCTTTTAAAGGATCCCTCCTCGCCCAAACAAATCCACTATCCTTTTAGTATATTGCAATAAAAAAGGTAATAGACTTTTAAACCACACAATAATCCATCCAGTGACATTTCTTTTTGTTTATAAAGTTCTTAGTATGGAAAAGGGTATATGGAGGTGGTGTTGCAAACTGAATGCTTTTATAGGATAAAGTTAAATGATGTTTTAGATTTGAATATTGTTTGTGCTGTATGAGTTTTTTTCCTGATATTGTATTTGAAAAATAGGAGATTTAGAAATATCCCCCAGGATTATGAATAGATTTACTTTTATATCTTTCAATAAAAAGCAGTTCTTTAATAATCAGAGGGTTAGTTGTGTTTGAGAAAGCATAAAAATGGCAGAGGTCTAGGAATAAATTAATTATTTTGTTGGATTCCAAATGTTTTTTTCTCTTTTTTTTGGTCTCACTGTAAAAATAGACAAACATAACTAGTAACTTTGGAAGTGTGATTAAAACACCATTTATTGTGAAGGATGAAGTGTCAGATATCCTTACAGTATACATAAGTGTTTCTTCTAGTTGATGCTTTCAGTACATGTTGCTTTGACTAGGACAGAATGTCAGGGTGAGTGGCCTTGGTCATGGGGGAACTGGACCGCCATCCTGCCTGAATGACACCAAGCTCTGAGGACAGAACGTGTCACCCCGTCAGCATCAGCTGAACTCCTTCAAGGTTACTCTTTGATTTAATGGTGATGCATTTTTTAAAACTGCATCATTCCTCCCTCTTGCCACCGCACCTAGTCAATCTCTGTCACCAACCCTTGCTGTGCATCTCACCTTTAGCAGTGGAAGCACCAGGAGAGGTTGTTTAAGATATAAATCAATAGCAAACGAAGCCTCAGCTCAGACACGAGCCGGCCCTGATTGTTTTACCTGCCGACCTGTTTGAAAGGCAGGACGGTGAAGGAAAACCGTTCTATATATTTAGGCTATGACAAGGAAAGGTAGCCTACCCATCATGTAGACAGCTTCTTGTATGGGCACTTAAAATGAATGCAGGCTGCAAAGCCTTGAAGTTTTGATGCACAACCAGATGCTGTGGAGTAGTGTTATAGTTAGGAGTTGTTGTTTTTTTTTCATTGGGGCATGTAAATGATGGAGAAAATGATCTGTTTGTTCTCTTATCACTTCTTCAGTTAGTATAAATAGCATCACCTGGCTCTGTTCTTCACTGTTGTTCCTGACAAGATGATAATCAGCAATCATCGTTCTGTCCTGCTTTTGTTACAGCAAACCTCCTCTGACAGCGCAGGGTGTCGTAAAAATAGATTTCAAACCAGTTGCACTTTTCATCAAAGGTGTAGCTGCTTGTGAAACAGTGTAATTGTTGGGGCTTATCAGCACTCACCCACCACAGAAACGCATATACATTTAGATGATCAGAGACATGTTTAACTCTTTTTCTTGTCTTATCTGAACTCTGATCTGAGTTATTCAGGCAGGAGAACATCAGCCTTTTGTGTGGCGTTGCAGCCTGTTGTGGATAAAATGATAAATAAGAGGATAGAAAACGGGCCAGATTCATGAGCCGTGTAATCCTCTTACATCTTGTGTCATTTTGGAAAGCAAACACATCTGTGTCACATATACCCTAGTGTCTGGGCTGTTAACCCCAATCTTTGAGAATGTAGAAAAAAAAACAAAAACAAAAAAAAACAACTTTAAGCCACTATTATAAGATGGTCACTTGTGGGACAATTTCTGCAGCTCTGCATAAATGTAACCAATCGATAAGGCAGTTATTTTCCTTCAGAACATTTCTCTGCTTGTATCCTTAGAAAAAAGCCCCTTTCACTAAATTATTCTAGACTCATGTCTACTAGATTTTTAAACATGTTTACTAATTGAGAAAAATATCAAAGGATCCTTTTATTTTCCCTAACCATAATTTAAATCTTAATCCAAGTTTTCTTATTTATAGCAAGTGAACAAACTTGGTAAAATAGGACTGATTCATAATTTCTTTATAAAATATGAATAATATACTTGGGTAAAGTTTTAGTCCATGAGGCAGATGCCCTGTCTACTTTTAAGGCTAGGCTTAAAACTTTCCTTTTTGATAAAGCTTATAGTTAGTGGCTCAGGTTATTCTGAGTTATCTCTATAGTTGCTGCTATAGACTGCCGTTGTTACCAAGCACCCTATTCCATCGGGAGTGTTTCAGAGTGAGCACTTCAGAGTGCTTGGACTTTGATCCCATGAGGATTTTATCATCCCACACAGAAGTAAATTTGTAGGCTTTGAATAGAAAAATAAAGTGGTTATTTGTGGTTATTTTAGGTGACAAATATAATGTTACCCACCTTCAGCACTGAATTTTTCAGCAATTTCAACCAATGCTTTTCCTTTCTGGGATCTTCTTCATAAAACAGATGAGTCGTGTAATAAAATGGCGTTTTTTTGCACCTCCAAAGTGAACATTTCTTTGTCCATGGTGTCATGTGAAATGAGATTCTCTGACGGCTCTGTGCTGGAGCCGCAGGTAATGTTTTGATGTTTTAG
The DNA here is from genome assembly GCF_000732505.1 of Cyprinodon variegatus. Taxonomy (NCBI): domain Eukaryota; kingdom Metazoa; phylum Chordata; class Actinopteri; order Cyprinodontiformes; family Cyprinodontidae; genus Cyprinodon; species Cyprinodon variegatus. The sequence goes on from NW_015151601.1 coordinate 205,601, forward strand.
AGTAAAATGTGATCCACAGTCTGCACTGCAAGTTTACCATTGAAAAGCCACCAGATCCATTTTGCTTTTTGGCAACTGACTTTCTGCCTGAACAATCCACTCTACTCAAGATCGATGTAAAGTTGAGTCAAGTGTAAAAATAAAACAGAGGAATTTTAGAGAAATGTCCAGCAGCTAAAGCTTCTGGGACGCCTTAGGACATGCTTGGCAGAAACTGCGGCGCTTGCTTTAAAGCTAACTTTGGGGTTGGCTTAATCAAACAGATGTTATTGGATAAATATAGAGTAACATGTCAAAATAATACCTGGGACAAGTACACAGCACTATTTGTCATCCATGTGTTTATTTATTTGCAAAAGAAAAGGTCAATTTGGGGTATGTTGTCCTTTAAGTCTGCAAAGCGAATAAACGGAGTGTACGACTTTTTGTGACTGTGCCTTTAGTATACCTTAGAAGTTCTGCAGGCATAACTTTCTGAAGGACTTGTGTGGAAATGTCCCCACCAATAATTCTTTTTTTCCCCCCTTTCCACTCATTGTCTTTTGACAAAGGTAACAGAGGTTGGGTGCAGCTATCTGTGTTCAGAGCGTATTGATTTGCAGTTGCATTTGACTGTGTACAAAGTAGTTACGTGGTTGGAGGAGAGACCCAGAGCAGAACTCACTGAATATTAGCCAGCAGCTACTTTCTTGTTTAAGTAAAAGTAAAAAAAATTAGGGATGCCTCCGAAAAATCCGTTTGTTAGACATACGGAGCTTTTTCCGCAAAAAACGCAAAAAGATTGTAAGTTTATACAAGTTAGTATTATAATGCAAGAAGCTAGAGAAAATATAATTTAAATGTTGTGTTCTTTTTTACCATAAAAGCTTGGCTTCACAAAGGACCATGACTCTCAGTTACAGGTTAAAATTAACACGTTTTCTTATTCTAACAGAATCAGACCACAGAGCTTCTACATATATTGAAATTTAGTTTCTGGCATCATTTTGTAAGTAAAAAGGTTCATAAATCTTTTTAAACAGAACAACAGAGAGACAGTGACAGCTGCAGATTTAAAGGTGAAACAGATTTACTAGGATATGCAACATGGAATAAAGTATATTTCCAAGTTTACCAGAAAGTTTAAAAGAAAAAAAAAAATGC
>NW_015151601.1:206873-237179 GCF_000732505.1 Cyprinodon variegatus
TATATATATATATATATATATATATATATATATATATATATATACACTAAAAGGCAACTCTCTAACTATCTATGAATATAAATAGCAGTGTGTTATAGTTATTTTGTGTTCTCAACAAAAGGAACGCATTCAACAAATATATTTATATAGCTCATTTTTGGAATATAAAATACATAATGAAAGCATTCGGGTGGAGTAACTAGGTCCATCAGCCCCCACCCGAGTGTCCCTACCAACTTTCATCACAAAGTTACGCCCTTGATCTTAGACATTATAGGTCTCTGTATGTTCAGGCTGTTCATTTGTTGCTTTAAACAATAATTGAAAAAACAAAAGAAAGACAAAAAGTTTCATTTTGGATAATAAACCATTACCTCGTGCTCCGAATTATTATTTTTTCTTCACTAAAATGGAGAAAATACATAACAAGCGCGTTTCTCATGATTTGATTATCATATTTTGACAAGTTCCCTGATCCTATGTATTTACATAAATCACGGAATAAAATTTAATTGTCGCTCACAGGACACATTATTTTCTGATTTCTATATGGGGATTAAAAAAACTTAAAATTCTGAGGAAATTTCGTCAAATCTTGCCGATGTTATAAAGAATAGACCCCGCATTGGCTGTGGAGGTGCAAAAATTATGGCAGCCATCTTTGACCTGAGGACAGCCTAAGGATAGCAGAGGCATAAATTCACATGCAGTTGTCTTCAGTCAGACAACTGGGCTCATGAAGTAAATAAAAAAATGTATTTAAAGCTTGTAATACGTTTTTTTCCATTTTCATTTAGTGCAAAAAAAATGGAAAATTAGAGAATAGTTTATCCATTTTCTCGTTTTGGTTTCGGTTCCATATACGAAAATTCAAATTAGTTTTTTGGCTGTGTCCGAACGTCCGCCCAACCCCTACATGGAGCACTACACCATTTTATATGAGTGTCTGAATATGTAGTGGAGGAAAAAGTAGTGGACTCAAAATTTCCCACAATGCACTTTGAAAAGTAGAGTGTAACTGTCACTACCTCATCCTTACCAGAAGCAAGTATATATAAATCTAGGTCAGCACTTTATACTATGAGGTTAAATGGAAAAGAAAAATAAATAAAAATTTATGTTTGAATCCAAAGCCGGGGCTTCTGATGTATAAGTCAGGAGATTTACCAGTTGAGCCAGCCAGCCAGATGTATACCTGGTTGCGCATGCGCAAATGAGCTGATGGTACACATCTTGCTACTGGTACGAATAGGGTAGTGACAGCAACCATAGTCACTAGATGTGCAGCTATATCCCAGAATGCCTTGCAAGAGCTCTCTTCTTCAAGCATTACGTGATTTGCTTTGGGGACAGTAATGGCGCAGGCACTGAGCGGTTGGGGAGCCGAAGTTTAGTGACGGAAGGGGAGCGAAAAGTAGCGATCATCTGTATATAGTCCCAGCTATAGTGATCGAGGGGTTGGGTGTTAGGGCGAACGTTCGGACACAGCCTTTGTTTTTTAGTTTTCGGTTTCAAACATACCAGCTGCCTGAATGTACCATGCCATTACAACAATCTGAAATATCACTTTGTAATTGTGTGTACTGTATTTCTTTTAAGAGTCACTTTACAGGTCCTGGTTGAAGTTAGTTTTGATTTGATTTTCAGGGTTTTGAACCCACACTACAGGTTTAACATCATGATGCATTTCAAACTGTTGCATTTGTCACCTTTTGTTGTACTGTTATGAATCTGTAACATTAGCAAACTGAGCATGTAAGCTTCTTTGGCATTCAACTTAATTTCCACAGCGTCGAGAGCTTTTCCGACTTCCCTCGTGCTAGAGTGTGAAAATCCTGACAGAACATGAGAAAAGGGCTTCAGCAGCTTGGTAAAATGTGAAAATTACTTCACGTATTGTGGTGAAAGGGAGAGGCTTGGAGACATTTGGTGTTTGAAGCAGAGAACCGTCTGAAAGACGTTTGAAAGCAGCGTAATTTCAGTCTGATTCATGATGGGTTGAGTTGCATTAAATCATAGATGTGCTAGCAGCAAAATGGGAGAATTAGATGGAGGCTGATGTCTGCTATTATCCTGTGCTGTAAGAATTGTCAGCGCTAACGTCCATAAGAGAAATTAGCTTTGGAACACAGGTGCCCTATATTTCAGTCTGCAGGATGTTCTGTCCAAAATGTTTTTAATTTCCACACCTTACCAAAGAAAAAAACTTTACAACAAATGGAAAATAAGCAGTGGTGAAGAACCAAATAGAGCGTGAACTTAATTTCATGTTGCCACAATTCATTCGATTCATATGGGCTTAATAGTATTGTTCATTTTCCTGCATATTTAGGGGTGAAGTGTTCACACCTGGTTATGTCTGGGGGGCATTAAGTCTGACTAATGAAATGACTCTATCCTCTGCGGCGTTTTAATCTATTCACTGGGAAAGTAATTGACAAGCTTGCAGTGTGTGCATTAGGATAGCTCCAGCTCCAAAGGACAGCTGTCACTAAAGCAATTAAAATGACAAAGGTTAATTAATTCTCTCCAGTTTTTACCTGATATGAGACAGTCACAATGAGTGAGTTTTCATTTTCAGACGAGTAATAGTGTTTTGAGGAGAGTAATTTATTTGCGATTTAAAAGCAGCAGCGTTGTCTGATGGAGCCCTTAATATGTCAATACCTCACGCAAAACTGTGCCCCTAGGACAGCTTTCAGCACCAGATTTGAAATGAAGTCTGCGGCAGGACATGATCTGAAACGACAATTTGTTGTTTTCTTTTCCAAAGCCAGTTACTTATTATTTCTTCTGTGGCAGCAAGAAAAAAAAAATGTGATTTGTTTGTAAATGAAGCGCAGGCAGGCAGGGGGGGAGGGTGTTCACACTTAAACATTTAATCTGAACAAACATCCTTAAGTGGAAAAATTAAGCTCTTTGTTTTCCTTGTGGTTTGGAGGTCAAGCGGAAGCAAAGCAAGACGCAAATAATTACCGCACCCAGCACCTCTGACACCGGGAGAGCAGAACCCAAGAACTTTCTAATCCACCTAAATGTCAAAGCAATGTTCACAACCCTCCCTCCATGTGAATCTCCGAAGGCTGCCAAAAGGCCAGTGGTTAGTCATCTGTTTACTCCTGCAGCTGCTGGGTGTCATTGGGACTCTGAAGGAGAAATCCCATGATTCTCTCTGCCATTTCTGACAGCTCCCACCCAGACCACATTAATCAGGGATTGTGGGCAAGCTAGGGGTTAGACGGCAGGCATGGATGGCTCCGGCCCAGGACAACTGAACCGAGGGATCTGGGCCCAAAGATAACCAAACCCTGCTCTGATTCATTTGCACTGAGCTCGATCAACTAAAGTACACGGCTTTCCCCCTGATGTCTGCTGAAATCAGGCTCTGAAATTAAACTGAATTTCTAAAATAAAACGATAATCCAAGCTCCACCAAGAGGATTTCAGAGGCTAATTTTCTATATTTAAACCTCCCTTCCTAATGTTAATAGTACACAGCTGTATTACTGCAATTAAGGATGACTTTATTAGAAGCCCCTGCAGTCTGAGGTCCCCTCACTGTCACAGATGCATGAAGGAAAAATAAGTATTTAATATTTTCTCAATGTTTTCTCTTAATTTTGCACATTTGATAACAAGAAAAGACCAGTGGTGGAGCCTGAAAACAGCTGGGCATGAAAATGTCTGCAAATTATAAATCTTATGCAGAATCATTTTCTGAATATAAATAGTGCTGATTATTGCACAGGTGACTTCCAAGGCTAATATAATGAACTTATTTTAGCAACTTTGGAAAAGCAAAACTATAGATTAAAGGTATTATTATAGTTACAAAAAGGTAAATTCTAAAAAGAAAAACAATCAAGCTTATTACGGATTGCATTTATAATGTAGTGAAACTCTAAATTCAAATTCTTTTTTAAGGATTAATTTTCCTTTAATACTTCAAAATCACTTCCTATGTCTTATGAGCTGTTTGGCTCAATCAGCAGGGAATGGATCATATAGAATAAAAATGTTATCAGAATAGTTTGTGAAATTCACTGTTATGAGTGAATTTAACTAAATAACTAAGGTTTTTCTCAATTGAGATTAGCACTATTTTATTATTATTTTCCTCAAGAGGGAAAAACTACATGGTAAAATGGCTACTAAAGTACTTAGTAACTTCTGTTGTATCTTCTGAATAAATGTTTAAAATTATCTAACCAGATAAACAGAAATGTGCAAATTCTGGTATTTTAGAGTATAAAATAAAAAGAAATAGAAAAAGATATGTTTAGAAAATAACAAACCCGGCAGAAGATACACTTTTCTAAATAACTTTTGAGTGTAAACTTTTAAAAGTGATCTTTAAAGTGAAGTAATGCACATACACTTCTCAAAAAAAAAAAAAAAAGCATCACTGATTGACAATCAATTTCACATGCTGTTATGCTAATTGCCTAAACAGTAGGTGGAAAGTATTGGCAATTAACAGGACACACTCAATTAAGAAGGGTTCTGCAGGATGGGACCACAGACTACTTCTTAGTATCTATGCTTTCTGGCTGATGTTTTGGTTACTTTTAAATGTTGGTAGCATTTTCACAGTCGTGGCAGCATGAGGCGGACTCTATAACCCACACAAGTGACTCAGGTAGCACAACTCATCCAGTATGGCATGTGAATGGAAGCTTTGGCAGGTAGGTTGGCTGTGTCTGTCAGCGCAGCTACCTCTGCCTTTGAGCAAGAAGTAACTGGAGGAGCTCTGCCAGAGCCATTCAAAATAACTTCCAGCAGGCCAAAAATGTGCATGTGTCTGCACAAACTTTTAGAAACCGACTCCATGAGGATGGTACAGTATGAGAGCCTGACGTCCACAGATAGAGATTGTGCTTACAGCCCAACACTGTGCAGGACCCTTTTGGCATTTGCTAGAGAACATCATGATTGGCAAATTCCCCAATGGTGCCATGTGCTCTTAAAAGATCAGCAGCAGGTTCACACTAAGCTCATGACAGATGTGAAAGGGTCTCGAGAAACCGTGGAGAGCTATCTGCTGCCTGCAACATCCTTCAGCAGGACCAGTTTGGTAGTGGGTCAGTAATAGTGTAGGGTGGTATTTCTTGGAACGGCTGCACAGCACAGTAGGTGCACACCAGAGGTAGCATGACTGCCATTAGATACGGAGATGAGATCCTCATACAACTTGTGAGACCATATTCTGGTGTGGTTGGCCCAGGATTCCTCCTAATTCAGGACAATGCTAGACCTCATGGCTGAAGTCTGTCTGCAATTCCTGCAAGATGAAGGCATTGAAGCTATGGACTGGGCGGTCCATTCCCCAGACCTGAATCAGATTCAGCAAATCTGGGACATCATGTCTTGATCCATCCACCAATGTCACGTTACATTACACCATTGACTGTCCAGGAGTTGCAGATACTTTAGTCCAGGTCTAAAAGGAGATCCCTCAGGAAACCATCAGTCACCTCATCAGTGCATGCCCAGGCGTTGTAGGGAGGTCATACCGTCATGTTGAGCTACACAAAATTTGGAGCCTCATTTTGGCCCGTTTTAAGAAAATTACATCAAAGTGGAATCTTCCTATAGTGTTTCCTTTTTAATTGTGTTTTCTGTCAGCACACATTCAGCTTTGTACAGAGCAAAGTATTCAAGAAGAATGTTTCATTTACATCTAGGATGTGTTGTTTGACGGTTCCCTTTATTTAATTTTTTGCTATGTTAAGAAAGGATAAGTAAGACCAAAAATATTTACTGTTTACCGTATATTTACCTGATCTTAAATAGCTCAAGTTACTCTTAGATAGTTGAGTAACAAGAGTAGCACTCCTATCACTCAAGTAAACATAATAATACACTTACATCAATTCCTAAAAGTATGAAATTTTCCCGTAGTTACTCAAGTAAATGTGAATAAATGCAACTAGTTTTGCCACCCGACTCTTTTAAAGTAGAAACTATGTATTAAATTGATTAATCCACGTCTGTCGTCATCTTAGACTTGGAGTTAGACAGATTTTATTTGTCATTTTTACACAAGGGTAAAAACAAAAATAAAATTTGTTTGGAAACGGCTCTCTATGGCATAATGTCACTTAATCATTAATGGAAAATGCCGACCATGCACAAATTTAATGAAGTCATATTAAATCCACTGAACTTAAGTTTAGGTTTCTCATCCAGCAATGTTAGGATTAGCACTCTGGGGACGGGATAAACCAAAGGCATTAAATTAGGTTTAAGACTGCTGATCATTTCGGTATTCTTTAAAACTTCCGTAGTAAACTTTTTTGTTTGGGATCGAACTTTAAGAGCAAAAAATATGGCCGATCATGTAAACAAAGAGCCATTTTTAAACACCTCTAAAAATGGCAGTAAGGGATCAATAATGTAAAAAAAATCTTAAATGTGTGGTATGAATTAAAACTTTGAATTACCTTAAGTTTTGAGATAAAATAATTCTGTGAAAACTATTTGATTAGTCGGTTAAATAACAGTTTAATATACACTTTTGATATCATTTCTAAAACTGGCAGCACACCTCCCCTGCATTAAGGTGTGTCTCTGTTTCAAGTTATAACAGTTTAAAAGTATTTAGCAATGTGTCAGAAATTTCATTCTGAGGTTTAAACTAAACAAAGCCAATGTTAACTTTAATTGCCACTACCTTAGTTAGCGTAGAATATGTTTTTTGGACAAAAAAAATATTCAATCTACTAAACATTGTTACTTTAGACATATTTAATAAAAAATATCTAACCAAACTGGGTAAAGTAAAGCAGACACAGGGGGCATAAGATGTGATGTGATGAATCAAGTAATGAGTTAGAGAAGAGGCCTCCAAACAGCTAATAAAAATAGTGAATGAAGGTCAGCTGACATAGGAGCCCTGACAGAACCATTGGACAGTGTTTAAGAGAGTTTGATAGAGGTAGTATTTTAGGTTTGCCAAACCCGGGATGTCTTTAATGAATATGAAAAAATCACAGATTTAATTAGTGATTTAAATAAATCAGAAAAAAAGTCACATTTGATCCATTAAGAGTCTTTTTGGATGCTACCATATTTGGGTTCAGTAAGTCATTATATCTTCCCTCAGACTTGGCAAAGATTTTCACGCTGTAGCCCTTCATAAAGCAACCAGGTTTAGGAAGACTAAACAATTGATCCATTCATAGGTTTAAATCAACGATCACAGCCTTCTTTATTTCTATGATCTTTGATTTGTCACTAATATGGTTATTTTTGTCAGGGTCTTAAAGGGTACGCAGAAAAATATGCTATTACAGTTGTCTCTTAGCAGCTCTCACACCCAACATTTCCCTTCCAGACTGTTTACACTTGCCAGATTATGTGCATAATGAGGCTGCATTGTCTTAGCAAAGTGCCGCTTTAATTCTTTGAAGCTTAACAAACTGTCCCTGGCACATTTTTCTATGGGCGGCAAACTATCAAAGTCACTTTATTGAGATGAAAGAACTGGCCCAAGCAGCAATCTAAAACATTAGTTATTCCTTCTTCTCACTGACAGAAACATGCTCTCAATTTACGAGTCAGGTGTTTCCAGTGATTTCTGCCAGCCTCGTTTCTCCACATCATAAATTCCTCTTTGCTCTCTCATCCCACTGGCAGATGAGTTCTTTAGGCCGCCTTGTCAGAAAATTCAGCCCTCCTTTGCATATTGGAAGTGGTCCAGGCTGCTATTAACAGCGGCGTGCATACGACTGCATACACAGTGAAAGAAGACTGAATTTAAATAGACAGCAGTGATTGTGCCCCTAGGTGCACATTTGTACTTTTTTTTTCTTTTTTTCATACAGGTTTCCTATTGGCATTTTAATTCATTCTCTACTCTTTGCTGTTGACTCTGCAGAGCTCCCTCTTTTACTGTGTTCATTTTCTCCAAATGCCTCGCATGGAGCCATTGGCTCCCAATTTATGTAATGAAGCTTTAATAGCTGATCGCAACATCCAGTGTCATTAGCAGAAGTGTTAGTCTGATGCATAATCTGCCTTTTTTTGATAACCAGAGGTGCAAACATTTGATATGTGATCAGCGCCTGCTGTTTTAATTCGCATTCCCTCTGTTGGAGAATGAATCTTGATTTTTATTGCGTTTTTAAAATGAACCTACAGATATCATCTGACATTCATTGTTTTCATTTTATTCTATATTTTTAAACAAACTGTTCTTTTTACTATTTGGTGCAGATGATTATCACAGCGTGCTAAAATGGATACGTCATTTCTGCAGGGTTGTGGCTGCTATTACAAATTTCACAACCGGCTCCTTGTTGTGCAGCAGGAGCTGAATTTTATTACAGCATGCTTGTTTTATGCAACAGACAGAAAAGCAACATTTAAATTCCTAAAAAAAATAAATTCATCACTAAGAAAGGAGCAGATTTAGAACACAGTTATTTTAGAATATTTTTAAAGCACTGCACAGAAAGTAACCTTCTGTATCTCTGTCATCTTACATGTCTTCTGCAGTATTTATTCATTTATTGCAACATTTTTGATCCGTTTGGAGCTCCGTGATGGTGTCATTCAGTGCCGCTCAAGAACCTCCAAACAGACGACACAGAATTGAACCAAAAGTACTGTTTTCTCCTTGTTTCCTGTCACAGTTGAGACTTGACGAAGATTTCTTTTGACAGGTGCAATAAAATGACAATATAAAAGGGCCCTATTTAGCAATTCACCACATTCGGTTCATGCATGAACATGGATGAGAGTCCGACAACGATATCAGAGAGATATACTCACTCTAACGAACCACACTGCAGAAAACAACACCACTCGAAATATGTTTGCTTTTTCCATTACGCCCTCTAACACACACTGACAGATTCTGCTTATTTGCATTGACATTTATGCATTTGCAAAGATTACCAGAGACTGATTGAAGAAGACACAAAGCATGATTGAGACGGAAATACACCATCAACATAAACAAGTAAATTAGCAGGAGGAAAAACATTAAGAAATTTGTGGTCTTTTTTTTGTATTGGGTCCAGAATATTTACATAATACAATCAGCACACCCTCACAGTTGGCTTGAGAGATTCCTTTCCATGTAAGCAGCTATGCATATAATATGGGTATTGCAAGCCTAGAAGTGCTTCCCTAGATGCTTTCACAACGACCTCAGGCTGGAGTTCCTCACTGGAATCATATCAATCTTGTCACAAGGATATAAAAGAAAATCTGTCAACATCTGGAATTGGATTCTGAAATGGATCCGGGCCACAGCCGTTGTCTTTTCTTGGATCCTGTTTGATCATGTGATCACCCGGTGGGAAGGTAAGGGGTGTCGCTGTGGTAGTTGTAGTCCGGACAGACCTTCTGCACCAGCTTGTAGTCAGTGCTGTAGAAGGTAATGAAGATGCAAATGACTTTAAATGGTTTAGAGCACAACCAGGACACATGGCTCTGGGTCTGCTCCTGTGGGCAGCTCTGTGAGGGGTCATGGGCGCACAGCGAGTTCCTGGTGCCCTTCTCCACTTTTTCATACTCCACCCTGCAGTTGAACAGCTTGGTGTCCTTGGTCTCCAGGGCCGTCTGCTGCTGCTGGTGATGATGGTGGAAGTGCTGATGCTGCTGGTGGACCTGGAACTCCACTGCCTTTGTTGGAGGAACGAGCCCAACAGAAACGTTGCCCTGGCCTGTTGAATTGTGCCGGAAGTAGACACTAAAGGTGCCGTTTCCATGATCCACAATTTTACCTGTGATGAGCAGGTTCAGCTTTACAGTCTTGATGTTGGAATGAAAATCACCCCAGCCAAACATCTTCTTGAACTTCCCAGTCTTGACAATAGGCCTTCTTTTTGTCCGAGATCGAGGATCACGTGGAGTCGAAATGTTGTAAAGCCAGTTCCACTGCTCCTGTTTAGAGTAGGAGTCTGCCTCATCATAGTTCAGATCCACAGAGGTAAAGTTCTCCTTTCCATAGATGGTTTGAGACAGGAGACGACTTATGGAGACAGCCTTGTTGCTTTCAGTCCAGTAGGTTTTTACTTTGGATTTGGAGCTCTGTCTCAAGTCTGGACTTCCTGAGTTTGGAGAATCAGCACTGGTCACCTGGAAAGACAAACATGATTGGTTAAATAGAGCCTTCAGCTCGAGAACATCATTGGAATCTGTTTGCTCAACTGGAGATCAAAAGATAAATAACATAATTTTAAGTGAGCAAAGCTTGATTATCCTTGGCATCTTCCTATTGCCATTTTGAATTATAACTTTAATGAATATTGGCAGTAAAGAAATACAAAGATTTTACTGACCAATACCCATGATACATGAATAAAACATAATAAAAACACAGGAAAGAAAATGTCATTGTCATATTAAGGACATTTAAAGACAAGTTAGGCTTTAGACAAAAACTAAGCTTTCAGTTGGCAGTTTGATAATAATTGAACTTTATTGATCGCACATTGGAGACATTTACCTCTGCATTTAACCCACCCCCTTGGGAAGCAGTGGGCTGTTTAAATATAACATCCACAGGCAACTCTAAACAAATAAGTTTTTAACCTTGATTTAGAAAAAATGTAGGGTTTCAGCTCTTTTATAGTAAATTTGTTCCAGATTAGTGGAGCATATCTAAAAGGTTCTGTATCACATTTGATCTGGTTCCAGGTATGCGGCATAGACTTGAATCAAATTAGTAAAATATTTTTGTGAATGCCATTTAGTGAATTTTAGACTGAGAAGCATCTTAAAGACTACTCTCTGAGATATGGGGAGCCAGTGTAGGACTTTAGAAATGGGTTGATGTGCTCGACTTTAATGGGGACACCGGTAACAGCATTCTGGATACACGGCAGCTCTATGATCAACTTTTCAATCACTTTTCACACCACTGCAGTGACCAAAGCTAAGCTCGTGAAATAATCTTTCCAATCTTGTGACATTATTCCTTTAATTCTAGAAATGTTCTTCAGGTGATAGGTCTACTTTCTAATTCTTTATATGTGCCTTTAAATGTTCAGAACTGAGTATAGCACTATAATTACATTTTCTGCCTGATCATTGGTTTACAGCTGCTGGCTTACCATTATCGCTCTTCTTTGGTCCAAAATTATGACTTCAGTTTTGTTTGTATTCAGCTAAAGAAAATTAAGGCGCATCCATGCATCAAGTTCTTCCATGCAACTACCTAGTACTTAAATGAGTACATAGACACCTGGTGATATTGTAGTGTAACACTGTGTTTTCTGCATAGTTAGGGTGATTTTATCTAAATCGTTGTAACTGAGCTGGGCTGGCATGTTTTTTGTGGTCTCAACTGTACTTTTTAATCCCAGTTGAAAATTACCCAGATTTTTATTGACAGTACAGTGAGTCCAGGTTTCTCAATAAAAAGGTATGAATCTCAGTTTATGCTTTTCTCTATGAAGCTGTGTCAGCCCATCAGCTACTACATCTTTCCCTCAGAGTCTAAAGAACATACAGTTGGTAGCAAGTATTTAATAAACTGCCAGTTTTGCAGATTGTCCCATTGCATGTAGAAGCACATTCTTTTTAATTTTTTTAAAGTTATGTATATACATTTCAAAGCACGACATAAGTATTTTTACCCCTATCAACCAGTAATAGTGACTCTCAGAGGCCTGTTAGTTCTAGTCTAAGTGTCCTCCACTCATCACCTGTGCACCGGTTTTAACTTACAGTATTTGTGTAAAAAAGACACCCGCATTATCCAAAAAAGCCAAGACCAGAGAGCTATGCAAGGACTTCTGGGATAGAATAGTAGACCTGATGGGATGGGCTACAGGGAAATAGGCAAACGGCTTAAGGAAACAGCTGTTGGAGCAGTTGTAAGAAAATGGAAGAAGTTAAAGAAGTCAGTCAATCCAACTTAGTGTGCGGCTCTATGGTAGATCTCATCTAGTGGGGCAACAATAATCAGCAGGAAGGTGAAGGATAGACAAATTGCTACACAGCAGGACCTGATCAATGACCTGAAGAGAGTTGAGGTCACAGTCACAAAGACTGTTAGTAGCAAAGTATACCACCACATGCATGGTCCCTTTGCTCATTTCACTGCAGTGTGTTGTCTGTCCATTAGATGTCACCGAAAATGAAACACTGTACTTCTGTTATGTAGTGGAAATGAAATATGTAAAAATCACACAAATGGACTTAGGGAATTTATCGGATTAGACTCAGTTACCCACTACTGAAAACAACCTATGATAAAAAACAAGTAACTTCTACGTGGTTTGCAATTGGAATGACCTGCAAAATCTGCAGTATATCAAATACCTCTCCACCCTGCATGTGAGGTGAAATATTAAGTCTAAATGGTGGTTGGCTGGGAATGTAAAATTCATCTGATGTCTGCAACTTCCTTTATTCCAGTTCAGGATTACAGGAAAAGAGGCTCAAGCCTATCCAAGGAGTAAGAAGACAAAGGGCAAAGTCTGACCTGAACAAGCTGCCAGCCCACACGGTGTACTAGTTTTCTGATAAATAGAATGGCTAATCAATTAAGTTTTTTTTTTATGAATAATATGTTTGGTGGAGCTACAATAAAAATTTAATCAGGTTTGACATTCCCACTTATATTGGAGCAATATTCCCAAACCCAAGCAAAACTAGTTCTGAATGGTAAAACAGTGAAGGCATCAGAAGTCTTTACATATTCAGTTTGTTAGCTTTGTTAAAAGATCTCTAATGCTTATGTTTAGAATTTAGATTTTCATTATAAGAAACAATTAATTCAGATCCTTAAACTAAAGTTTCAAAGCTTTAGGATCAATTCAGCTTATTCTAAAAAATGTCTGCAAATCAAGCTGCTCCAAAAATACATGTATCTGTATTAAATAAGAGTCAAGTTAAATAAAAAAATGACAATGGATATAAGAGAGTAATTAAAAAAGAGAAGGAAAAAAAAAACTTATGTAAATTTTTCTGTAAATTACTTTCAAACTCTAGATTTAATATCACACTTTTAGCCTCCAACCAAGTAGCAGTGGATGGTGGGTGTGCTAGGTTTATTGCTGTAGTTATTTTTCTTTTCGACTGCATTACTGTAAGTCGGTCTAAAATAGTATGTAAAAGTCAAGTTTTCTTGTGAATGTTGCAAAACATTTTTGAGATTTATATAGCTGGATGTATGGAAGCAGAATCTTTAAAAAAAAATAAAAAATTTAGATAATCCCGTATTTATCTATGATCCATATTGGTGAACACCAAGAAAACAGCAGCAGCTACAGCCGTGCTCCCCCCCCACCACCACCGCCCGTCAGCTCCTGTAACATATCATTTAAAGGTATAACTACATCTCACACATGTGAAAATGTCTTAATCAAGATTAAAGGGGTGTTTCTGTTATACACTGAGATGAATGACGAGCGTCTTGCAGACGTGGTCCAACAGCGGACTATTACCTGCCGAATGTGCCCTGAATGGATGATTGATGGTTCATTCTGCCTCTCGTTTAACAATCACACAGATGAGAGCGCGAAGATTTCCCTCACACCCCACAGAGACCCGTGACAGTGATGTCCACCCGGCAGCCAGCCAGTGTGACAGTAGATCCATCTGGTCGAAGCGTTTACATTTTGTACTTTTCACCCTGCGATCGATGTGCTGGGAATAAGGTCTTCTCTCTTTGCGAAAGTTCAAAGAATGACATTGTAGCAGTGTAGGTCAGACTGTGTGCAGTGTTCTCAGAGAGTAAACTGTAGTAGGAGCTGTGATCCTCCTCCAGAAGCATGCGTTCATTTCATGCGCTTTGCTTCGGAGTGCAGCAGTTTGAAAAGATGGCCTCCAGTTGTTTTGAAGAGGCCTCGATGACAGATGTCCCGATGAAAGCAAACGGTGATTTCTGGCAATGTGATCTTTCAACCTGAATGTTTCTTCTCAGCAACCTAGTGCTGAGAGTTAAATATAAATGTGTTTAAAGATAGAAACTATTAGTCTTAGCCAAAAGTGAGAGCGAAACGTATGGAGATAAAATGAACAGGTAGATAAGTAGAAGTTTTACAGTTCAAATGTTAATTAAACACAATTTTTTTTTAGCTTCAATAGGGATGTATTCATTACAGACACAGGGAATTTGGTGAGGAGGGAGAAAAGTTTTATTTTCTTTTAATTTAAATATATATTATAATTATTTAACATATTGAAATGGTTCGATTTGAAAGGAAATTACAGCAGATAACTTTGAACAATGTGTTTATGATCTGGCAGGAAATACCAAGGTCAAATGACAGCAAAACTGCTCCCACGCCTGTTTAATTTATTTGAGACCCTTTCCGTAATCGTAAAAGAATAAACTATCTCCTAATGGACCTTTGTCTGGCAATCCAAGCTGTAAAGCTCATTTATTTCTCATGACTATATCTATTCTGAGTTGTTGAAAGACTGTAGTCTCTAATCACCAAATGAAATATCGTTTTGGTAGCTCAGTAATTACTGATGCGTCGCTGTAACTGGGTTTCTGCTCTCAGTGGAATCCTGAAACCAGATCCAAGGATATTAGTGAGCAAGTCAAAGCTGGTTTAAATGCCTGTCAGACTTATCACTGGAAGTAGGACTTGTGTTTGTGTGAATATTTTTGTAACATACAGCTCTTATCAGGAACTTCACTGGCGCACACTTTTTTAAGTAATAAAAACAATATTTTACTCTTTGTTTTGAGTAACTTAATGTTCGATATGAGTGAAAGTCTGTTTTTTTTCTTCAGAGATGATCACATTTTCCTGAGTACATCTGAAGTGTGTGTGCCCAGTCATCCTCAGACCTAATTCCCAGCTCCAGAAGCTCTGCACTGTTGTTGCCAGCGTTATGTTTGGTCCCCAAACTGTGACATGCAATTAGCTTTCATCTAAAGCACCTGACAGTCTCTGGATTAGGGAAGCACACTGACAGAGACCCCCACTTCACGGATTAGAGCCCAACCTGTAATCCAGCCTGGGGAGATTAGGCAGATCTGAGGCAGTCCTGATTTAAGCAACGTTTACATCCGCAACACCTCGACTGAATGCACCAGCACACGGCGGGCCAAGATTCCCTTATGCTCGGCTGGAGAAACACTTGAGCGAGGTACAAAGGGAGTGTGTGTCGGAGGCGTGAATGTGCCTGAAAGAGATACTCCCGAGTGGAGTGAAGAGAAACTGCAGGATGGAACAACAAAGCTGGCAGCGTAAAGGTCAACAGTCACACTTTGATAACTCTGGGCTTAACTGATATTGGTTTGTCAATACATCGTTTTTATGAATATAAGACAAGGATAAACAAGATTCCCAAGTTTATTAAAGGTGAAATTGCTATTTAATACACTTAATACACCTACACTTAATCTTCATTATTATCTTCATATGAAACTTTTTACCATTTGGCCAATGTGGTCCTAAAGTCTAGCAGCCAAGATGGTTTAATTTAAATATTTTAAACCACCAGAATGTTTATATAATATCTTAAACTTTCTTGGTACATTTATGTTGTTTGGCAAATAGTCAAAGTGGAATTCAATTAACCAAGTATTTGTATTGTTGGACTGTATTGATTATTTCTGTATAAAACTTGAGTTATAACTTTATTTTTAACCTTGCGATGAAATAGCTATAGATTTTTTTTTTACTGTAACTACAACAGACATTTCCTCTTTAAAAAGTGGCACCAAATCGCTACTAGAAACTAAATATGTAAAGATCAGGTTCTTTAATCTGTAAAATTTTATTATTAAAAACATAAAATGAAATTTATAACAGAAACTCAATCTAAAACATGTCATTAGATGAAAGCTTTATAAGTGTTAAAAATAAGACAGGCATAAATATTACCCTGAAAAAAGATTGAGTTAAAGCTCAGTTTATGTATTTATATAGCGCCAATTCACAACACATGTCATTTCTAGGCACTTTACAGTTCACCAGATCATACAGTCAATTAGCTTATTCCGTATCGAAATGCAGAGGAAAATAAATGCTAAAACATTTGCTAAGTCTGGAAAGATTGAGCTGAAGATCATTTAGGAACCAGATCAAGTTCACTTTTATTTTAAGTTTTTTTGCAACATTAAAAATATATATATTTATATCAAGGGAAATCCATCACTAAAATGGGATCTGCATCATCAAAAATCAATGTGGGTCTGATTAAGAAGGCTAAGTGATGAATCTGTCAGTTAATTTACAAAGAGAAAACACTACAGAGAAGAAAAATGTATAAATAATCTAAAACTCACACCATGAAATATCTTACAAGTATAAAAACCAATGTAGTGGGACTAAGTAAATATTAACGCCTACAACAAAGAACCAGGAAACATGTTCACATTAATTACTCGGAAAAGGAAATCCACATAGAAATGTCTTCAATGAAAGAATCTAAACACTTTTTATTATTAAGCAGCTACAGTCTTCACTTCATTAGCGCACAATATCAGCATCTATCAGCATCACTCATAAGACTGGAATCCTTCTTTTTGCTTCCTAAAATACCAGAACAAACCCTGACAAAGGTTCCCTGTCGTCCATAAACTGTTAAAAATCGCAGATGCATCATCCTGCGTCTGCATCTCATAAAATAACTACGGATAAAACTTTTTGCCAGTTTCAATGAATTAAAAGCACACTTTATTTTTTAAGCTCAAAATGTGCAGGAATAGACAAGCTATAAAAAAAAAAAAAACAATTCAAAAGTTTAACCACGTTCTAAAATCTGTCAGAATAACAAATAGAAGAACCCAGCTGCTTTAAAGCTGCAGGTAAAACATTTCTGTTTGAGTTCCTTTCATGTTTTGAGCCACTCAAACTGTTTTTCCTAAAACGCTCTCTTTTCAAATTAATATAAATCAACATTTTTTTAAGGCAAACTGACCTTTAACCACAGAATCGCTCAAATTTAGGGCTTACAATCTAAAGATGTTAAACAACTCTCCAAATAATTTTTTACAGGTTTTTCTTTTCCTACATTTCTACCTCCAGTTCATTCTGCAACCCTCCTGAAAAGCCCATTTAACTACCTGTTAATATTTTTTCTATATGTTCAGCTTGCGAAGCAGAATCCCTCAGTGAGATAACGGCAAACAGCTTCGGCATGCAGGAGTCCTTTAAGAAACGACTCTCAGATTGCCAGACGCAGCATGCAGGCAGGCTTGTTGGACAAACCTTAATACTATCTACTCTTGGCGAGGCTGTGATAAGGTGCAGGCGTCCGCTCTTTGAAACGGGAAGATAAACAACCCCCCCACCCCCTCCTCGGTTTCCCCCGGGAGCTCAGAGAAGATTCTATGGGCCGGACCCCCAAACAACCAACAAATTCCAACCGTTAATAGAACCGCCGGAGGAGCCGGGTGGCACTGCGGTGGGCTCGTACACAAAAACCTTGCGAGGAAGAAAGAAAGTGTGTGTCAGTTTTCATTTACCTGGATGTGTTGGTTGCTGTGTGTGGAGGGAAGATTTGTAGTTGTGGTTTAACAGAATGGAGAGGGAGCTCTGATTGGGAGCTGTGTATTTGGAAAATTAACAGATGCTGTCCAGGCAGAGGTTTGACAAATGGATGCAGGAGATGTGATCACTTGGTGGGGTTCAGGTGTTAGAAATCAAATCAGCTTAAAGGGTAAGGAGGTTAGAGTTTTGCTTCAGGAGGAAGCACACCTCACACCTAAAGCCTATTTTAAAATCACATTCAGGACTCTTGGATGACCTGAAAGCTGGAATGTATGGAAACCTTTATGTTTAAGATGAGGAAGTAGTTAAGGAGTGTTTTTTTTTTTAGGCTGAACTTAACTTCTGTGGTTTGGACTCCTGTCGCCAAGATGATGGATCAAATGGGGGCATTTGACACCCACTAAGAGTTTAGGTCCACATTCAGCAAGTGATATCAAAGTGTTACCTGAGGGGGGGGTCTGAGATGATGACAAATCACAAAGTGTGTCGAGACATCACAGGCAGCTGAGGAGGAGACTGAGTCATATCGCTACCGCTTTGCTTTAAGAGACCAGGGCATGATTACCCACCATGACTTCTGAGGAGGATAAATACTGTACGCGGACAGACTGCAGGATATTAGAGAGGGGCAGTTTGAGGAGAAGGAAGTAGAAAGGAAGAGAAGAGAGGGGCAAAAAAAATCCTTAGCCACTAGTTTTCCAACTTACCCAGAGGAAAAATGCATAATCATATTATTTCACACACGACTTGGTTCAAAGGCGGCCAAAATAAGTTTGTGAGGTTCCCATGGGTCTGTCAATCTGTTGAAGGAGCTGCAGGCGAAAGCTTAGGATGCAGCAAGTACGAAACAATTATGATCATCCCATTAAAGCATGGCAAAGCAATTTGGCAGCCCAGTCTGGAAAAAAAAACACACACCCCTGTCTGATGCTGGGAGATCAGCTCCCTCTTCCATGATGCTTCTTTTAAAGAAATTAGACCACCTCTAATAATTAATGTTTGTCTTCGGTATATTGTGACAGAGGGGGAAACAGATGATAGGGAATGTTGTTGTTTGTGGAATCGAGGAATTGTTTTCCTTTAAAGCATGATGGCCTCCATAAAATAAGAAAAGAAGGGAAGGGGGGGCAAATGATTAGTGCGCTTAGTCAGCTGTGAAATTGAGTTTATGGTTTTCAAGACGGTGAATTCAATTCGATAATGGGTATTAAGTTGTAGGGAATAATTAATAGTAATTGACTTCTTTCCATCACTATGCAAATTAAACACAGATAACACCACAGGAGCTTTTTAAGGCCAGTCAAGTTTGTAGGGATTAAGTTTGTTGAATTTTTTTCTTTTTTTAATGTCTAAGAGGGGAGTGGCTCCTGCTCCGCTTTGATTGCTTTGTTGACAGATTTATCAGTGGGTGAAGGGTTACCGTCTCTTCGGGGATTAAAGGAATTGGGTTGTCACAAACTGTCAAGGCATTGAGCTTGCAAGCATTCTGGTGTATTTGTCATAATGGGCTCAGGCTGTTCTCCTTCGCCCTGTCAGATATACTTTCTCCAAACCACATCTGCAAATTGGAGAAATGAAAAAGGGAACTATTGGATGGATGGATGGTGCTAAAGAAGATCCAGCGGGGAAGGTGTTTCTTAAGGAATCAGGCAATTTTCTTTCATTTTGTGGAAATATAAGTCTGCATGCAAACGTATTAGAAAGCTGTAAAAACAGGACTTTTCTGGAACTATGATCCTCCTGTGTCATTAATGTCAAAAACAACAGAACAGAAGGCTTAAATCATCACAGAAATAATCAGAAAAGATTACTTTCAGCTTTACTGAAGCTTTTTTTTTATTTCAGGAGTGCACAAATCATTTATATAAATCTAAAAATCTAGAATATAAATAACAGAAGAAGGTCAAATCAGAATGACATTTAACTCACAAGAGAGATGAGTGACAGAAGAGCAGCTGCGGCCCACAGACATGTGGTCTTCATGCCTCTCTGTGGAGCATCCCCTCTCATGTCAGCTTCCCCTGATCTTCTCATTTTTTTCCAAAACGAAAAAAAAAAAACCCTTGAAAGAATCTCCTACAGACTTAGTCGTTATCAGCTTTTAAACTTAAGGAGGAGACTCAGAGTGAGAGAGGTGGTGTGAAGGAGGGTAGGATCTTCTCAGGCTCATCCAGGAGGGGTCATCCAGGCATCTGCTGCTTTAACTGGCTCTGCAGTCAAAACAGAGGCGCTTTCACGTCTGATTGTCAGTGTGGAGGGATGTTTTATACTAGAAGGGAGAGAGTTGGGGAGGACAGAGAGAGAAATGGAGTGGAAAAGAGGGAGGGGGAACAAGGTAGGAGGCTCACATTATTGATTTTTGAGACACAACTTTTCTGTTTGCATCATCAATTGCTGACATCTAGTGGTGGTCATCTGGAAAGGCACCTGCTCATTGGATCTGTAAAAGAGAGGAAATCGTTAACTGTGCCTCCACCATAGAGACAATATGATTTTCTTAGCTTTAGTTTTCTAACTGGAAACAATAATACAGTTTTCTTTACAAATGCAAACATAAAAAAATTGGCATCCATATGTATTCTGCCCCTATACTCTGAGGCCTCTAAATAAATCCAAGGCAAGCAAAGAATTTCAAAATTCATCAAACTCGTTTAGAGGATTAACCTGTGCATTATTAGTTTCAGCTGATCAATATATGCCCCTTAGTTTATCAGAGAATAGAGAGTAGTCCAGACCTGAGTACAGCAGGGAATGTGATAAGGCTGGAAGGAGCTGTAGCTTAAAAAACAAAACAAAAAAGAATCCCCTTCAACAAAACTTTCCCTCAAAGGGGCTGAGTGTTCTTTTTAAAATACATTTAAAATGTTTTATCTTTGGAAAAATCTGCATTTACAGTACATTTAGTGATATAATGTTGATTACTCTGCCTTTTACCTCATAGAGGGATGAATGAGGCTTTCAAAATGCAATCCTGAGTTTGGATAAGACTCTAAAATCATTAGACCCAGCAGAACAGCCTGATAGCATCTTTTGTTCTCTATCCAAGGAAATGCCCTCATCTTTTATTCTCTATCTGCAGGAGTGCAGAGCATGTTATCTTTGAAACTTGATACTTTAAAAAACTTTTACTCTTGTCACTGAGACCCCCTTCCCAAATTTAATGTCAAGAGAAGTGTCACATTTTCCATTTAAATATGTGTTTGCCTTATAACCTTTTATTTTTCCTTTTGATATCTGATTCATTTACCGTTTGAAGTTCTTTTGTGTATTTATTTATTTTTTAACAGTTGATTACTCAATATACATATTTAACCACTTAATAAAAACCTCATTTGTAGGCTTCATAAAGAATAAAGCACTGAATGAAGCTGAAACTGGCTTCCTTTTTTAAGGTATAGTGTTGTTTTACTGCTTTTATTCCGTATCTGGTGTAACTTAGACCACCTCTGTTTCTTTTTTTCTTTTTTTTTTTTTGTAAATGTTCTCTCTTCTAAATAACTCTAGAATAATGTTATCAAAATATTTATTCTTTAAGGTGTAATTTTATAAACTTTACATAGTTTGTAACATCAAGAAATATTCCATACTGCATTTATTTTTAATTTTTTTTTTTCCATGCTCAATTTTTTTCTTAGTTTTGACTTTTTACAGGTATGGAAAATGTTTAAAGATATTTTTTTTTTTTTTTACAATTTTAAGAATGAGTAGTTATCCAGAAAATATATTTTTAAAAGAATAATTAGATCATAAATTTACTTTTTTCAGATAAAAATATGCACTGTATGCTTTTAGGATAGAGAGATCTGATCCATTTATTTCCAATCGAATACCGATACATAGGCTGAGCATATCAGCCGATATCTGATAGTGATTTAGTACTGCTGCTAAATTAATTAAACCATATACCTTGCTTTGTGAGTAAAGGCCTCATACTTAAATTTAACACTGATAAAAAAAGGTAACAAATTAACAGAGATACAAATCATCACTAGCTGCTGTGTGCGCTCTGCGTGTTGTGATCAGCTTTCCAATCATAACACCGAAGTCACTTAAACTCAGTTTTTCTGAAGATGTTTAGAAACCTGTCCCTGAGTCTTTAATTATTTCGGCTTCCAGTAGAGCGTTGTGATTGCTATGACTCAGATGACTGAGAATTTATACAGGTAATTTGATATATGTCTACATCAGTTTGAGTGTTACTTTCCCTCACTCAGTTCACATCCCTGCTTATCCCCCTCAGCTTATACCTACATTTGGCTGGTCTCTTACCCACTTTTGTCACTTTTTTTTTTAGATCTAAATAGTCTGGTCGGAGTTATGTGTTTACATTGGCTTTAGATCCAGTTTAAATGAAGAATCCATTCTGGCCCTATTTGGAAAAGTAACTGGATTAAACCTAAAACCCGACATCAAGCACGTGCAACAACTAGCAGTGAGTCTTTCTAGTGGCTTTGCAGGAATTTTCGGTAACAGATTGTTTAAGGTGACGTCCCACTTCATCAATCATTCAGTTGTTGACTTTGACTAGGCCATTCCAATTCTTGCTTTTTAACTTTAGCCATTCGATGGTGAACTCGCTGTTATACTTTCAATCATTTTCCTGCCCCATAACCCATGTGTCCTTGAGATTAATGTAATGGACTGATGGCTTGGCCTTCTCCTTCAGGATGTCCTGATAGAGGGCAGATCTCAGTTTAATTGGAAAGTCACCTAGCTAGTAAAAGAGCAAAGCAGCCATCATTAAGCTACAACTAGTCTTTTAACTCTTATAAAACAGTTTCTGTAAAAACTAACTGGTAGTCTATTTGCCCTATACATTTAAGTGTTTCCCAAAACTTTGTAACATATCTAGAGTCGGTCATCAGCCTGCTAAGTTTGACTAGTTTTTGCCTAACTTTTGTCAGCAAAAAAATGTTTTAAAACCCACAATTCTTTACTTTTTTTATCAACACCATTAAATGTTGAAATCTGTAATATATTTACAATGTTTTCATGAATGTCAAAAACACATGAATGACTAGAGAATAAATAAATAAATTGCTATTTCCTTTTTCTAATGGAACTGTCTAGTGGTGAGCATTTCTTTTAGAACATGCATTCGTTATTGGCTGCAGGGTAGAGGTGTAGTAATGCATTTCTCCATCCACACCCTCCTGTCTGTGCATGGTCACTGGTACTGTACCTTTCTCCAGCAGTCATTGGATCAGTGCTGCCCTGTGGAAGTTCCTATATTTTGACAGATAGTGTCTGGTATGTTTAATGCTTTTCTTTTGTAGATACAGGAGGGCTGCTTTACCTTCTTAAATTCATTATAAACATCAGTGCGTTGATCCTAAACTTTACAAAGTTTGTAGACTTATTGGCATCATTCGGTCATAGCATCTACAAGGGGTCATCAACGCCCTTTGTCTGTGTGGTTGATCTCATTTATGGACAATAAAACTTTAAATGATTTTGACTTTCTTTGACAAAATGGCTACAGCTAGTGCTAGAATCTGGGGTGTGCATGCTCTCGCACGTGTTTAATAGGCGTTCCCTCTCGGGAGTGAGTACAGGGCTGCGCATGTGCTTTTTTTTTCTTTTAAAGATGAGAGCGCAGGTCTTTACAAAAATTCACGAAAGTCCTCCACAGTACCTTAAAGCTAAAAGTGCAACAACTTAATTTTCCATCATCGTTAAAACAAAAGTGAAAAATTATAAATAAATGATAGGTCTAAGGGACCTATCATGTACGGTTTCTATGCTAGCACATATCATTTTTTCATCATACATTTAGTTGGTATTATGTCTTTACTACAGGGGCTATAACAGGTCTAGAACTACCCCTGCACCTGCTTGTTCTTTTATCTCCTTTAAAGTACCGGTAAGCCTTTTGAGACACTTTCATTTTCAAAAATGACGCAGTCACAATATGTTTATGTTGACAACCGTGTCCGCATTTATTTTCAGTAATTCTTTCCATATATGAACAACCTGTACAGAACAACCACCTCTCTTCCTCTTTTCATTCCCCTCGGGTTTTTTTCTTAGTCACAACATACAACTTGCATCATGGTTACAACAATCAGCAATATCATACACCCACTTTGCAATAATCAAACTAACGTTTTCTGTGCAATACAAAATAAATTTACACATACTTTTTTTTTTCCCAAAAAAATAAAAAAGTCATTGTTATTTACAGATTTCACGAAAAAAAGTAAACATTCTCCACACAAGTTTGCTTTTACACTGAACTCAGAGGCATATTCTTATTAACATATTGTATAGTTCATTTGTACAGGGTATCTTTTATATATTTCATCTCAATGTAGTGAGACTGTAACATTAGAGCATCTATAATGTGGGTACTACATGTGAAAGCTAGATGAACTGATTCGCCTAGATGAGGGAAAATTAGTCATTTTTTCTGCTTGTACTGTATATTATCTGCCTAATCAAATATTCAGAGCAGCTCTTTAATTATCTTTAAGGCAGAAATGATGTTTGCATGACATGAATGGCTTCAGTTTCTCTTTCAAAGCTGCTGCGAAACTTCCCTCTCTCCTCTACATGTTTTAGTTCAGGGAAACAATCAATAAATCGTTTTAGAACTGGCAGTTTTTTTTTTTAAACGCACTTACATCTGGGTAAAAATAAAGTGGAAACACCAGACGGAGTCTAAAAAGAACCCACAAAAATTTACTTTACTAAACCAAAAACTCTGCTGCAAAATAATGAAATCTATACAGATATTTACTGGTGGATCACACCTGTTTTATTGGACTGTTTTGTGTTCCCCTGTTGCTTTCGTCGTCCCTCTGCTGTGTGGTTCTGTTTGTGGTAGAGGCAGTGTTTTATGGCAATAGAAGGTAGAAGTCACATATGCATATCATGCTGCACTAATATAGTGCAATGTAGAGCCTGAAACAAAGCAAGGGTGGAGGCTGGCAGGCAGTGGTGTCCGCCAGCAAGTGATAACGGGCTGCTTCTTCATCAGCATCACATGGATCAGTTTATCCCACAAACACAGGCCTGTGTGCCTCTGAATCAAGCAGAAATAAAGGAGAAGAAATGCCTCCCTTTTGTTCAAGACTGAAAAAAAGAGATTTGAGTCAAAACCCAGTTGAGGATTGAGGGGAAAAAGGAATCCAAACCTTTTGATGGAGATTTTACTCTCCCTCCTCCTCTTCCCTGCGGTGACTTTTGGCAACATACAAACCGTCAGAGCGTCCAAAGCCTCCAGCTACTCAGCATTTTCAGGGACAAGCAGAAAAGCGCGGGGGTGAAAGAGTTGGATCTGGTGCTGCCATGTTTGGAAAAGGGGGAGAGATGGAGACTCCCATCTGCACTCCTGAGTCTCAGTAAGGGACACATCAGGGGTTAAGAAGGCTTTTTACTCAACAAGCTGGAGGTCATGAAGGTTCTGGTTAAGAAAAATAGAATAAGACTTAATCAAGCTCAACTGAAACCGTTTAACCCAGCAGTGTCTTTGCTAAGAGGATTTGAAGTGATTTCTTTTTTCTGTTGTGTCCATTCACGCTTCTAACGTCCATGTCCCTCACTGTCATGGCGTAATGAAGGGGGTCTCCTTTGACGGGTGTAGAGGCTCTACATGTCCGTGTCACCGTCGTAGGCGAGCGTTAGAGGTTTTAGCCGGTTGTTCTGCTGCCTCTGTCTCTGAGGTCTCTTTGGCTTTTTGCTGCAAGAAATATTGAAAGAGGTTAGAGACTCTTAACTCACTAACAATCAGGATCAGGGGGATGGAACGAGCTGTGATGAGTGTCAAGCAAATGAGGATGGAATAAAAGAAGTTATGAAGCTGATCCTGGAGAGCTCATTTAAGTGTTAAAACTTCAATGCCTTGCTGATTTCTTTTCTTTTATTATAAAGTAGTATACAAAACCTGAAGCATGATTCAGAATTTTTTTCCACCTCAATTGCGACCTGATTTTTAAACGTATTAAATAAAATCCTGAAATTGGAAGAAAAAAAACATTGTTTAAGTTGCAGCAGAAGCACTATGACATTCTTTGAATCTTCAAACCTAGAATACATGCAAACCAAATGTTCTATAGACCACTTACTGACTTTTAGCAACTAGTGGAAGCAAATTATAAACAAAGGTCCCAACCAATAATATTGAAGAATTTCTCACATTTTAGTGCAACAACCAAAAGAGGCTGTAATTTATTTACCTGTAAATTCCATGTTCACATAAATGAACAGAGTCAAAGTTTGTCATTTGCTAAATCCTCCTTTAGTCATCGCCTTTAGTAACTGGTCATTCAGCCCTGTTTTTTTAAATTCCCAATAATTCAAGTTCAACATGGATTGGTCTATCACAGTTTTTTTATGGACTGAAGAGTCTCTTTCTGCAATCTTATACAAAAAAACAATAACCATGTAAATTGTAACAGGTTAAAGAAAACTAAACAGGTTAAAAATTATTTTTCAACATGTTTTACAATTTTTTTGATTGGATCCAAAATCAAAACATTAATATAAACTAGATTAATTGCACAGTCCTATTATATGACAAGGTTAAGTCATTTCAGAAATATATTATACATATTTTGAAATATTTTCTCTTTAAAAGGAATGGTCCCTGTACAGTTTGTCTTTGCATAAATTGTTTAAAAAGCAAGCAGTGGCTTACATGGCTCAGAAGAATCAAAAGAATCTTTACAAAAGCCTAAAGTCATTAAATTTGCATGTAAAAACTCCACACTGGCTAGATCTGCTCCTTTTGCCTCCTGGAAAAGAAAGACCTTTAGAGACAGATGTAAAGACATGATTCCATCCATTTATCTGAGCTGTCAGCTCTGCAGGAGTCATGTCTCAGAGTAATGTGCTGTAAAATTATCCTCCAAGAACAATCTAAAATGACAAAGACTAATATTTTCCACATAACTAGTTTTACAGATTTAAAATCTTGATTCCTTTAAACATATCTTTCTAAAAACCCTCTGTACAATAAGATGTGAAACAACACCTTGATCAGTACTGAGAAGCGAGTTGTAGAAATGTTTTTATATTTATGGGAATATGTTAAGTTTATTGTAGAACAATTGAAGAGTAATATGTTTGCCAAAATATTTGAAAAGGTTTTGAATTAAACTCTCAAAACAGGCATTGCTCTTTAAGTTTAAACTGATGATATTAAGGGATCATGAATAATATGTTTTCATTTTAAAATAAAGCTAAAGATTTTTACTGAAGCTTAGACAGGAAATGGGGGATAGACTGTAAGTCATCATTTGAACACAAGGGGGTAGTGTTGCATCATGCTTCAGAGGAAACTGAAACAACCAGGCTGATATCAGTAACTTTCAGCTAATGACTTTGAATCTGCTGTTAAAAGTGGGATCTGAAAAATAAACAAACAGAAAATATAATATTGAAAACTTATGTTAAACATTCATGGGTGTTCAGAAGTATGCGGAAATACTAATACTAATAAAAGTAAAAATTATTGATAGGTTAGTTAAGTTGCAAAAAAAAGCTGTAAGGCTTATTAATAAGGTGGGATACCGTGAACCAACTGATAAACTCTTCATTCAAAGCAACACATTAAAATTCAAAGATATGTATATAAAAATACTGGAAATTATGTATAAAGCAGTGAACAAAAGTCTTCCTTCTGGTATTCAGAAATTATTTGAGTTAAGAGAGAATAAATATAATTTGCGAGGTGGTTTTATATTTGAATTTGCAAAAGAGAAGAGACGGATAAAGTCTAGATATGTTTCAATTATTGGGGTGAAACTGGAATGAATTGAAAGATGATTTTAATATGATAAAAGCCTATGTTGTTTTATATAATTGAATATTTATATATGTACTGTGAAGAACCTGGTAGGTTGTAAAGGTTGTAAGTATAGAACAGGGTAGGCAAGAATCATTTTTTTTGGTAATTTGTGGGTTTGTTTATTTTTTCTTTTACTGTTTCCTGTGTTTATGAATAATGGATAATTTATCAAAAATAAAGTGAAAGTAAAACATATGTTAAACAGAGCAGCAAAGAAACAGACATCCTACCACATGGATTGAGAGGAGCTCCAGTGTTTCCAAGGTGACACTATGCTCTGGGGTGTATATGACATTAGATGATATCTGGTGCTGTCTTCAAGTAGACTGCAAATCTTTTTAAATGTCTTTTTTTTGTCTTATCCTGGATCCTATCCATGACACACATCCTTCCTCAGTTACAAACTGTACAGCCTTAAATATATATTACCAGTCACCACTATGCTACTGATTCTAAACTTTTAGAAAAAAAATCTGACTTATTTTTTACTTCTGTTTGTCAATAGGGAACCTCACATCAGAGAACAGAAAAAGGTGGGGTTCCTCAAGGCTCCGTTTTAGGGCCATTTCAACATCTACATTCTCCCCTTAGCTCAGATCATAGCTAAAAACATCAGTTTTTATAGCCATGAAGATGACGCACAGCTTTATATCACAATGTATCCAAGTGAACCCATCAGAGCATTGGCTCGATGCTTAGAACAGATCAGTATGTTAATGCGTCATCATTTTCTCCAACTGAATAAAAACAAAACTGAGGTAATAATCTTCAGACCAAAGTAAGAGGGATCCACAGTTAGCTCACAGCTTCATCCACAACAGCTAGAAACCACTGATTATGGCAAAAACCTTGGTGTCATGATTGACTCAGACCTGAAACTTCAGAGGCTCATTAAAGACAGCTAACAGGTCAGCCTTTTATCACCTGAAGAACAAGTCCAGGATTAAAGGACTAATGTCCGAACAGGATCTAGAAAAACTCATTCATACATTTATGTTTAGTAGAAGTAATGCTGATAACTGCGAAAGTGTCTTCATAGGTTTGCTTAAAAAGTCCATCAGGCAGCTGCAGCTGATCCAAAACGCTGCTGCCCGTGTTCTCACTAGAACAAAGTAGAACACATAGGGCCGGTTCTGAAGTCCTTCCTCTGGCTCCCTGTTGCTCAGAGAATAGACTTTAAAATATTTCTGTTAGTCTGAAAATCACTCCAGTCTACTCTGTTCACCCAGAACTACAACAAACTCCCAAAAGACTGGAAAAGTGCTGAAAGCCTGAGTTCTTTAAAGTCAAAATAAAAAACTCATTTGTTAATGGCTGCCCTTAACTGTTGAAGTTAAACTGCTAACTGAGGTATTGTTTGTTTAGGTTTGTGGTCCAATTATGTTATTTACTTTAATTCAGTTCCTGCTTTTATCATGTTTGTTTTTTTTGCTTTTATTCTGCTTTCATTTTTCTTACTTTCTTGTTCAATGCATTTTAAGAACTTACTTTGAATTGGCCTTTTACTGAATTGTGCCATATAAGTAAACTTACTTTGTAGAAATGTAGAGAAGATAAAGTAGAATAAAGGATCTATGACAATAGAGTTTAGTGCAGTCTTCTCCAAAAAACTGAAATATAACAGAAAAACTAACTTAGTGTCCTGGAAATCCATAGACTGGCTTTATAACAAGTTGGTCTTTTATTCATTTGAGTAATCCTACATTTTACCTGGGTGGGGAGATGAAAAATGATGCTTTTAGTATCTACTAAATACTTAACTAGCAGCTAAGAATTATCCCAGCGACATATCCACTTAATACTGTGTGTTTAATGTTTGTGGTAGTAAATAGTTCTTGATTGTGGCCCAGCATGGACTGACTGAACAATACAACAAATGTGAATTGGATTTCTCCCAAAATCCCTGAGATCTTTCATGAGAGCGTATAATCAGTGCTACCATAAGCTTAATCTGATTGAAGTTGGTCCTAATGCAAAACAAAGAGCTGTGAAGTCACACTTGTTTGTGTTTTTGCTAGAGTTCCACAATACATCAAAATTAAATTGGTGTGAATTCATACTGTGTACAACAGAGATACATTTAGCCTGTTGGAACTGGGTGGCAGAAGGCAGCTTAAGAAAGGTAATGATTCATTACAACTAATGTTAAAATATTAATCTACTGTAACTTACATGAATATTTTCTTGATGCTGGGCTGCCCAATTTTCCACAGAACAAGAGCATTACATTCCTATCAAAGTTATAACGAACAATCTTCTTTCAGCTTAGTGTTCAGGGAGGATCGTCATAAATAAACAGTAGTGCTTCTAGTATTTGTATATCTAGTTAGCTTAGGAAAGGCCTCAGAGGAGAAAAATAACGAGGACCTGGAGTTATCCAGGTCAGGTTTGATTAGTTAGTATCTTAGCTTTAATGATTTATTTCATTTGAACATTTACTTCCCAAATTAAGTACGGCAATCATTTTTACAGTATTTACATAATGCTGTTGTATTCTGTTTATCTTTTGATAAGGGATCCAAAACACTCCTATGCACGCATTTTATAGCAGGTTTTGGACTTTTTTAATGCATTTAGCAATAACGGTGCTAAATGTGAAAGAATTGACATAACTAACTGTTATGTTTCCTAATAAGTAATGTAACAATGCAATTTTACAAGGTATCTTTAAATCCCTACAATATTGATAATTTGGATCAGTTTAACTTTGCATCCGCTGATCATTTTCCCTTCATGATGTTTGCTATTAAAGTGTAAATGTCAATTTGAAATTTAAAGAACCAGCTAAACATTTTACGATATATCCCTGGATACCTACTCCAAGAAAAAAAAACAAAAAACATACGATTAGAGTATATAATTGTCCAGGAGTTTTTACGGGTAAACTTTTAGCTGGTATTTCTTTAGATGGGGGCATTATTCACTACTAAATAAAACTTGAATGTTTTATCAAACACCTGATTACAAATGAAACACAAATTTAAAACAAGTCAATCAGATATTAATACTTGGACTAGATTCTATGAAAATAATTCATCCTAAATAAACGGGGGTTATTAGGATCTATATCAGGCATCCCCAAACTCTGTCCTCGAGGGC
>NW_015151602.1:0-4991 GCF_000732505.1 Cyprinodon variegatus
GCTCAAACGATCTCTTGGGGAAAGTGGATCCAAACCTCCTGTTTGTAACCCCAGCTCAGCTTGAAGCTCTGTTGATCCTTCCAGGGAGAGAAGGTCAGAAAAATCCAGTTTGCAGGATGACTTCCTGCCGAGAGGCAAAGACAAAAAACAATGTTAAAACTCAGGTTGACAAGAACTCAGTTTGACTAAGCAAAACTCAGCTTGGCTAGAGTACCCAAAACTGGCAAACACTCTGGTGTTGAGGTAGTGACAGTCAGCAGCTTAAGAGCGCTCTGTTAACGAGGAAACCATCAGCAGGTGTGTGAGGAGGTGGACCAGAACCAGGCGCCTCCTGGTGGAGGAAGGGAGACAAACACAAAGACAGGAGTCCTGACATGAATTAAAGTATAACTGAAAACTGAAAAAAGAAAAAAAGAAAAAACTTACAGAACCAAAAAAGTAGAGAGTCATGACAATGTGTTCTGGATATAGAAATAAACTGACCTGAAAGATTATTGTTTTTCCTGAGATTCTCTCAAAATGAACCCTTTGAATGTCTGTGTTGTTGGTTCTATGTATTAATATTATGCAGAACATCCCTCTCAACACACCCTCCCCACTGCCAAACATGGTGGTGGCAGCATCATGCTCCAGGGGTGGGCAGGGAAGATAGATGGAGACAAATAGAGGAGGAAAAGCTGCTGAAGCTGAAGTTCCAGCAGGACCTTAAAGTCCGGGTTTCAAAGTTAAACCACACCTATATGAGGTGGGATGCTGTGACAGCCAGCAGGCAGCTCGCGCCCTCATGCTCCTCCTCACTGCTCGATGGGTGTAAAAAGGGACCTGAGCCGGAAACCAAACTTCTCTCTTCTAACTTTTCGTTTTTCTGTGAGGCGAAAGAGGAAAACGACGCGACCTTTGGTGTCAGGTCCGCGGCTCTGTTCCTGATCTGCTGCGGGGAATGTGCAGGCGGCTCTCCGCAGGCTGCACACGCGTTTCCCCCGAGGGGCCAGCGGGCCGCTCCGCCGCCGTCTAACGGACCATGGATGAGGTGAGTAGCTGAGCCCGGCCCGGCCCGGTCCGGTCCATTCCTGGTACCGCTGGCAGACATGTCGAGCTTGAGGGAAGTTAGGCAGAAAGCATGAACTCCTGCAGACGGAGGGGCGTAAAGTTTGGGCCCAGAGACGCGATCGGAACCATCCGACCCGCAGAGATTCCACCTGCAGAACTCCCAGAACCACAGCAGAACCTCAGCCCATTTATACAGTTAAAAGCGGGTCCAGAACCGATGTCCTCCGATTAGACTTCCTAGATTACAGCTAATCTGAGATAAACCGCGCAGAGTTTGATCGGTTTGTTCATAAAGTTCGGGGTTCCGGTACCAGCAGAACCAGTTGTTCGGGTTCCTGGTCCGGTTCGGATGAGCTACTGGAAAACAGCAACAAGCTGAAATTATGAGGAAGCAAAAGGTTCAAAACGGGAAGTTCAGCAGAAAGCAGCGGGTTGATAAACAGCGTGAGGCGAACAGAACCAGAACAGAACCAGAACCTCCAGAATCTGCAGCTGAAAGGAAATGATGCTGCTCTTCCACTGAGCATCTCTGCTCTTCTTATTCCTTTATATGCTCATATTTGGAGGCTTTAATATCCTTTTAAATATTTGAATCAATAAATATTTCATCAGCTCTTTCAGCAGTTTGAGCTCCACCTGGAACAACAAACTGTTTCCCCCTAAATATGCAACAGCCTGTTCTTAAAATGACATTTCATACAGTATATCATTTATTTTTAAAAGTTAACAGGATGCTTAATGATTAAATTGGAGATATAGAAATCAGTGATATATATTTCTATTTAATACGGCAGTCATAATTAAAGCTAACCTCTATCTGGGGCCTCTGGGCCCCACAGGGGGCCTCCACCCCCACTTTGGGAACCCCTGGTCTACATTGTTGACGTTTGCTTAAAAACTTTGATCAGTTGCTTGGAGAAATGGGAAACCTCCCAGATGGCGGTTCTAGAAAGGTCTCCCACAGATCGGCGAGGAGCTCTGGGTTCCTCCTCAGAAAAAGGAACCAGCACCGGTTCTGGTTCAGGTTTTAAGTACCGATTTGATTCCAGTTCTCTGGTATAGGAACCGATTCTTTTCCATCCCATCTGGTCGGATCTCGCTGACACTGAAAACCTTTTTACCTGAGGGTGTAATTTGAACGTTCAGCAGCTGGAGGTTATAGCAGCTGTGGGAGAGATGAGGAACGGAGGGAACGCTGAACTCAGCCTCAGTCACTTTGTTGATGGGGGGGGTGAAGAGCGGAGCAGAATCCATCTGAACCTGCAAGGCATCACTGCCAGCAGAACCAGAACCATTTGAAGAAATTCCAAGAATTGTTGGACCGATGGCATCAAAGCAGAAAAGATGATCCAAGGTTCTGCTGAGGATGTGGGCCTGCTTTGAACCATCGGAACCAAAGGCCTAGTTACAGTAGGAGCCATTCAAAATTTCCCCACTTTCCTGGCTGTTCCCTGGATGGTCCCTGGATGGTCCCTGGCTAGTCCCTGGCTGGTCCTTGGATGGTCCTTGGCTGGTCCCTGGCTAGTCCCTGGCTGGTTCCTGGCTGGTCCCTGGCTTGTCCCTGGCTGGTCCTTGGATGGTCCTTGGATGGTCCTTGGCTGGTCCCTGGCTGGTCCCTGGCTTGTCCCTGGCTGTTCCCTGGATGGTCCCTGGATGGTCCTTGGCTGGTCTGTGGCTAGTCCCTGGCTAGTCCCTGGCTGGTCCCTGGCTGGTCCTTGGCTAGTCCCTGGCTGGTCCCTGGCTGGTCCCTGGCTTGTCCCTAGCTGGTTCCTGGCTGGTCCCTGGCTTGTCCCTGGCTGGTCCTTGGATGGTCCTTGGATGGTCCTTGGCTGGTCCCTGGCTTGTCCCTGACTGGTCCTTGGCTGGTCCTTGGATGGTTCTTGGGTGGTCCCTGGCTGGTTTCTGGCTGGTCCTTGGCTATTCCCTGGCTGGTCCTTGGCTGGTCCCTGGCTTGTCCTTGGCTGGTCCCTGGCTGGTCCTTGGATGGTCCTTGGGTGGTCCCTGGCTGGTCCTTGGATGGTCCTTGGATGGTCCTTGGCTGGTCCCTGGCTTGTCCCTGGCTGGTTCCTGGCTGGTCCCTGGCTGGTCCTTGGATGGTCCTTGGCTGGTCCCTGGCTTGTCCCTGGCTGGTCCTTGGCTGGTCCCAGGCTTGTCCATGGCTGGTCCTTGGCTGGTCCCTGGCTGGTCCCTGGCTGGTCTGTGGCTGGTCCCTGGCTAGTCCCTGGCTGGTCCCTGGCTGATCCTTGGCCAGTCCCTGGCTAGTCCCTGGCTGGTCCCTGGCTGATCCTTGGCTAGTCGCTGGCTAGTCCCTGGCTGGTCCCTGGCTTGTCCCTGGCTGGTCCTTGGATGGTCCTTGGATGGTCCTTGGCTGGTCCCTGGCTTGTCCCTGGCTGGTTCCTGGCTGGTCCCTGGCTGCATCCTTGGATGGTCCTTGGCTGGTCCCTGNATCCTTGGATGGTCCTTGGCTGGTCCCTGGCTTGTCCCTGGCTGGTCCTTGGCTGGTCCCTGGCTGTTCACTGGCTGGTCCCTGGCTGGTCCTTGGCTGGTCCCTGGCTTGTCCTTGGCTGGTCCCTGGCGTGTCCTTGACTGGTCCCTGGCTGGTCCTTGGCAGTTCCCTGGCTGGTCCCTGGCTGGTCCTTGGCTGTTCCCTGGCTGTTCCCTGGCTGGTCCCTGGCTGGTCCTTGGCTGGTCCCTGGATTGTCCTTGGCTGGTCCATGGCTGGTCCTTGGGTGGTCCCTGGCTGTTCCCTGGCTGCCTTGGCGGGTTCCTGGCCTGTTGGTCCTTGGCTGTTCCCTGGCTTGTCCCTGGCTGGTCCTTGGCTGGTCCTTGGCTGGTCTCTGGCTGGTCCGTGGCTGGTCCCTGGCTGGTCCCTGGGTTGTCCGTGGCTGGTCCTTGGCTGGTCCCTGGCTGGTCCTTGGCTGGTCCCTGGCTTGTCCCTGGCTGGTCCGTGGCAGGTCCCTGGCTGGTCCCTGGCTGGTCCTTGGCTAGTCTCTGGCTTGTCCCTGGCTGGTCCGTGGCAGGTCCCTGGCTGGTCCCTGGCTGGTCCTTGGCTGGTCCCTGGCTTGTCCCTGGCTGGTCCCTGGCTGGTCCTTGGCTGGTCCCTGGCTTGTCCCTGGCTGGTCCGTGGCAGGTCCCTGGCTGGTCCCTGGCTGGTCCTTGGCTGGTCTCTGGCTTGTCCTTGGCTGGTCCTTGGCTGATCCCTGGCTGTTCCATGGATGGTCCCTGGATGGTCCCTGGTCCCCTACAATTCCTTTTTAAACATAAATGTTTGTACTAAATTATTGGAGGGTAGAGGGCTGCCATTCGGCTGGCGATGGGCCATTTTGAATAACTGCTGCTTTAAAGGCCGGGACACCTCACACTGAGCCTGAACTGAAACCATCACAGAAAGGAAGTAGTGACAGTTTTTCAGTACCGAGAAGAGGAACACAGGTTGGAGGTGTTTTCTGCTTCCTGTGTCTCACTTTGAAACGGAACATGATGAATCCTCTGCTCTCATGGACCTTTGACCCCAGACCCCCAGCGGGACCCTGGATGAATGCTCCTCTGCCTTCATGTGACCCAGAGTGCAGGCACTGACGTGTCGGCCCTGCTTGCCAACAGAGCAGAAAACAATTAGCCTCTCTGAGGATCAGCCTCCGTGAGACAATGAGAGCGTGTGTGGGACCCTGCTTCCAGTTTCTGGGAATGAAGATTCTGATAAAATGAGGGAATGATGTGAAAGAGGCCAGAGTTAAACGGAAGGAGCAACAGAAGCAGCAACCCCCCGCCCCCCCAAGCTCTCATCAAACTGAGCTTCCAGGAGGGTATTCAGCTCATATGAACAGCATCCAGAGTCGGTCAGTTTGACCCGACCCTTCACCCGCGGATATCTTCAATTCAAATCCGAACCCGACCCGTTGATATTTAACCCGCAACCCGACCCGTTAACACATCAAGTA
>NW_015151602.1:5921-7018 GCF_000732505.1 Cyprinodon variegatus
GCGGGTGACCCGTCGGGGACCCGCGGGTACCCGACCCGTTGCAGGACTCTAGTTTGTCCTACTTTGGCCCCGCCCACGCCTTAGACGCATCCAGCTCTGTGAATGAGTCCTTCCTCCACCGCGCCTCCATTGGCTATATGGCTGCTAGCTGCTTTGACATCAGGACCATTGAACAGAGGTCTGAATACTTTATTTTCTCCTGCTATCAGAGCTACGTTTCCTGCGATGTTTACCCCGCGGCCTGCCTACAGAAAGACACATCTGCAAATGCTTCATTTCTCCCCATATCCAGCAGGACTGTTGGAAATTACAAAGAGGGTCCTCTGTGCTGTTTAAGCCAGGCATACATTGTACCATATTTACAATCGTTGTACGCAGCTAAAGCTCACACTGTACGACCAAACCGCAGTGTTTAAAAGTTCGCAGCTTACGATGTTTGTCCTCACACTGTGCGACCCGACGCTCTGATGCGATCTACCTGCTCACACTGGCTGAGCTAACATGGCTTGAGCTGGTGGAGATTCTCATTCATCCAGGTCGTAGTCATTCCAAAAAAAAGAAAATAAAAATCAATCCACTGGACTTTGTTTCCAAGTTTGAAGATGTTTCTCTTCCATCCAGGAAGCTTTTTCAATTCAAAATGTCAGAAATAGCGTTCCAGGTTTTATACAGCAGCCCCATCTTTTGAAACAACTTCGATTTTTCTCCTAACCTTACAATTCCTGATGGGGGAGGTTGTCTTTAGAGGTTGATTGCCCCTCGTTCACTACACCACGCACCGTCAGGCTGAAATCGGCCCGAAAAGGGCAACAAATCGTACAGTGCATGCCTGGCTTTAGCTAGCTAATCTTTACTGACTTTTGCCAACATCAAGCATCAGACAAGTTTTTCTCTTCTCTTTGGTCCATGGTGGGGGAATGTGGCCCGCACCATGGACCAAACACAGTAAGGATTGTATTTAGTTCCCCTACATCTTAGAAAAGGAGTTCAATCTAGTGACTGGATGGTGTGCTGTTCATCTTTTAGCCGCTTTACCACTGAAATTGGCAGGTTAACGCATGTTTTTCAAAAATGGGTCAACCCGCTAACAATCTGCA